>NW_015654497.1:91197-104864 GCF_001515625.1 Sinocyclocheilus rhinocerous
GTCCGTCCTCCTCCTGAGCCTCCTCCCTAGTTCCCACCCACTCCCCTCCCCATGTTGTTTCTACGGTGCGAGGACGCACCTTCCGGGAGGGGGGAGTAATGTCACGCCCCTGGACTCATTGTGTTGTGTTTTCCCTCCCTAGGTGTGCCGTGTTCCCTTTAATAAGTCATTCCTTGCACCTGTGTTTTCCCAATCACCCAGTGTTTAAAAACCCTAGTCCTTTCAGTTGGTTTTTGTCGGAGATTGAACGTCAACCCCTGTGTTTCCTGTGTTCCCAGCTGCCAAGTGTTACTTCCTGGATATTCTGAATTAAAAGACTATTGTTGTTCGTGTACTCCTGTTCTCCTCACTCCGCGCCATAGGCTAAAGTGTGACAGTTATCACATTGGTTTAATCTTTTTTTCAACTTGTTTTCTTTCAATTAGCACAGGTTTTGTATTTCTTTTTGGAACTGATTGATTATAGGCCTCATTAACCTGAGCTTATGCACCCCAGTTTTTAAATGAATATTGCCAAAATTATTCATAATGAGAGGTTTACATTTTTAAAAGCCTGGTTATTTTTGACTGAGAACATCAAATTAGGTGAAAGATTTTCAACACAGCACAAGGGTTAAGTCGTTGAGTCATTTTTTTAAAATTCTGCTAAATGTTAACACAAACTACTCTGTAATCTTCAATGTAATGTCTGATTGTTTATTTCACTGATTATTTCTAGACAAGCAAATTTGCAACCAGTGAGCAAAATTTATGAATATACTAAATACATTTAGAAAATAATAATAATAAAAAAAATAATTGAAGAATAACCCGAGGTTTGCATGAAAAAAAAGTTCATGTTATTGTATTTGACAGTCCAGTTCAAATCTCTAATAAGGGAGCCATGGCACAGCTGCTTCTTGGTGATGCAACTGTTACAAAACAAATTTAAAATTTAAAAATGTGAAAATACCAAAGCCACCAAATATTCTGTAATTAAATGACCTAAAACTGTATCTGTGAATTCTGAAATATTGTATGCATTATAAGCCTGTGTATTTTTCTGTATTTTTATTTGTATAGTCCTTATTTAAATTTGCATTTTGTTTACAATGAACAGATTTGCTTAGATTATTCAAACAAGGACTTGATAAGAATGTGAATCCTCATCAATATGTGTGTGGTCAAGGTTAAGAGGTCAAATCTCACGGTATGAGATCAAAAGTTGTGCCAGATATGAAGAACAGAAGAGTTTGGTGTTTATGGTCTCACAACAAGTTTTGTATTAATCTGTGTTGCCCCATTTTGTCTTGTCTGTTCTGTGTCATTACAGTAAATGAGCAATAAAAACAATAGTTCACATGAAATATTATACATGAAATATTAACAAGACATTACAAGATAACACTTTAAAATTTTGATCTATACGAAATTGATAGACTTATTTTTTTGCCTCCACAAAACATGTTTTGTTTAACCAGTGGGTGGTATTTGCTTGGAAAGCTGCTCCTTGTTGTGAAATGATCGGTGTGCGTCACCTTTCAGAAACTGGGAGTACAGCTGAATTTATTCCCACTTGTTTGCATTTTGGTTGCTGACACACATAAGCTTGAGACTAATAGAGAGGGCACTGTCCTTGGCACGGTCATCAACGAAAAACAGCAGCAAGATCAGTACACCAAAGTTTCCAGATTACATAAACAATCTCTAAAATAAAGAAATAAAAATATTTATAACCCGTTTAGCAGGAAGTGGGAAGAAATACACCTCACTAATTGTCCAGTCCGTTATTGAATCACCAAGTTGGAGGCGTAGTGTCGTTAAAAAAGCTTTCCTCACCCTATCCTAGATTATTCCAAATACACCTGTGAGAACCCACACCCTCTCAAACATACTAAATGACATGTGTCTATGTCCATGCATGACACAGTCTCAATCTTTTTCAGAACTTGGTTTTAGGGCTCTTGATAAACATTCAAAAACAGCAATTTCAAACTGAATAATTTAGCACATTTCTGCAGATCTCATGCACATTTTTAATGGTTTGATATTCTGTCCCATGATATAGCCTAGCAGTTTTTTTTTCTGCAGTGCATGTCAAATGTTATGTCACACCTTTAACGGTCAACCACTGAAAGTGATTATAAGTCATTTTATGCAAATGCTGTAATGTCGGCATTATTCATTTACTGTATGCACTTTTATTTTTAATCTACAAATTATACTAAACATTTAATTATTTCTGGATGGAATGCAAATGTTAAATAATATTTTGATTATTATATTATAATATACATATATGTAGATAAAGAGAAAATGTCCTTACATCTTTTTCAAACCCTCACTTATTTATTTATTTATTTATTTACATACTTACTTTTTTAAAGTTTATAATAGCTTTCAAGTATGACAATATTTTTATAATGTATTTTAATTTAAGAACAAGGGTTAAGTCACTGAAATAAATCATGACTGCCTGAATACGGATTCTAAGTCTTTAATGTCTTAATTTCATTTCATTTCATGCTTGTATTGTATAGTGCTGTATAATTTATTAGATTTTTTTAGTTTAATTAAATGTTTTTGTTATTATTATTATTATTATTGTTATTTTACTTTTTCAAGTTTACCATAGTTTTTAAAGTATAACAATATTTTTTACTGTGGATTTTAATAGTTTAAGATGTTTGAGGAACAAGGGTTAAAAGACATTGAAATAAATAACTGCCTGATTACTTTTAATGTGACCTTCATTTATTTTATTTACTTATTTTTTATTATTATTATTTCACTTCATATTAAAATGTTCTAGGACTTTTAATGTGATCTTTGTTAATTTAATTTAATTTAATTTAATTTAATTTTATTTTATTGTTTGCTTTTATTTTATTGTTTTCCAATGCATAAAAGTCATAACTTGAGTGATTAATACAGCTTGTTTGTCAAAGTAATCTTTGCAAACAACAAAAAAAGTGGGAAAAAAAGTGACTTAAGTAAACCAGTCCACTTACTTGTTACACAACACAAGAGGAAATCGATCCCTAATTATCCAACTCTTCATACCAGTTGCTCAACTTTCCTTCCCTTGGTGTGGTAGGACAGGGAGGAGGCAGAGGTGTATAAAAGTGCGCACTTGTGTGATGGGATCAATGGGCGAGTTCTCTGCGCATGTGCTGGACTAACTGCACAGGATGCTGCTGTCGCTACTCCCGCCGCCGCTGCTGCTGCTGCTGCTGCAATGGTCGATCACAAGTGGAGCCACCGATCCGTAAGAACCTTTATGATTATTATCTTCACAAATACAAGATAACAAGAAGGTCCGCAGGTCGAGGACCAGACGAATGTCTTCCACAACTACAATAGACACTGATGAAAAGTTTAGGACAACTGCACTTTTGTGTTCTCACGTGCAACACACTGTAAACATTTTATTTTTAGATTTACGGTAAAAACGTACTGTAAGAGAGACACAGTGGCGATGTTGCAAGCATTACGAGGAGCGTTTTTGTGACCGTACATTAAAGAATATTAAAATATGCCATTTTAGCTATTAAATCTGTGAGTTAAAGCAATATTGGCCTATCCAACAACTCAATAACGACAACACAGTGTTACCCATACAAACACATAACACCATCAGTATCACACATAACGCTAAATAATGCTAAACTAATAACTGAAAATACAGAATAGAATCAAATGTCAAGGTTTGTGCAGGGAATTCTGGGACTGCCCAATAAATTACAAGGCTTTACCTTTAATTAGTTTACTAGGCTACTTAAAAAAGTACAATATAATATATAACTACACTACTGATTAAACGTTTGGAATAGTTACGTTTTTAAAAAATGTAAAAAAACAAAAAAAACAAAAAACATTAATATTATGAAGCATTATTAATGCCATTTATTCCTGTGATGCAAAGCTGAATTTTCAGCATCATTACTCCAGTCTTCAGTGTCACATGATCCTTCAGAAATCATTCTAATATGCTGATTTGCCGCTCAGGCAACATTTCTTTCTTTTTAAGCAATTAATACTTCTGTTCAGCAATGACACATTAACTTTTATCAAAAGTGTCATTTGTTATGTTACAGAAGACTCTATTTCCAATAAATGCTGTTCTTTTGAACTTTCTATTCATCTATTCATCATGTTTTTTCACAAAAATATTAAATAGTAAAATCTGTCTTGAACTTTGATAATAAGAACTATTTTTAATAATTGAGCACCAGTAATAATGGATACAAATTGAGCAGCACCCGCATATTAGAATGATTTCTGAAGGATCATGTGACTGAAGACTGGAGTAATGATGCTGAAAATTCAGCTTTGCATCACTGGAATAAATTACATTTTTAAATATATTCAAATAAACACTTTTTACATTTTAAATTGTAATATTATTTCACAATATTACTGTTTTTACAGTAATCATTAAATAAATGATCAAATAAATTGTTCAAATAAATGCAGCCTTTGTGACTTGCAGACTTCTTTCAAAAACATAAAAAATCATAATTATTCCAAGCTTTTGACCAGTAGTCAAAAAGTAAAATATAAATGTTATTATTATATTTGTTTAAATTATATTGTAATGCAACACTATATGTATTGTCTGGTTAAATATAATATGATTTTCTTTTTAATTCTGAGGTAATTCATAATAGATAATAGTGTCACATTTATACTGCACCAACCACTTACACAAGGTTTTTTTTTTTTTTTTTTACACTGCAAGTGCAGCCATCCCTAAAGACACCCAATGAACGTTCCAGGCACAGTTACAGAAATTCAGAGTCACTTCCTCAACTGTGCATTCACCCAAAACAACCCCAGGCTCATGCAACACTAAGCGTATGCTTTTAAAAGCATTTTATTGTCATTGTATGGTTTATGCAAGTCTCTAAATGTATTTCTTTGTGTTTTGTCTTCTTTTAGCATATACCTGGTGACAGTCACTTCCCAGGTGGTGGGTGGCAAGACAGAGACTCTGTGTGCACAGATCCACGAGCCCAAAGAACCGCTTTCTATAGTGGTAACTTTGAGGACTGACAATCGCAATCTGACCATTCTACAACAGGGCTCAATTAAAAAGGATTTCTACAAATGTGTCCCTTTTAAGGTCAGTATACTCAGTATAGTGTAACAGAATAGAGAGTAAATCGACTGTACTTACAGTACAGTACAGTACAGTGGTGTATCTTGTAATGCTATGGAGGTCATGGCCCTTTCCTACATCATGTCTGTACAACACTTATAAATTTACATTAAGGTTAAAGAGGTTAAAATACAGTTAACGTGCTAGTAAAACCCTAAAACTTTCATTTATCATTCATCTTGCATATATGTTTCACTACTGAATTGTTCAGCGGTCCCTGCAGTCTTGATGTTGCTTTCAAACCTATAGTCTGCAGTCTGTAAGTGGATTTATACGCTCAATATTTTCTTGATTTGTATTTTCCAGGTCCCTGTAGTCACTGTAGAGTCTGTGGCATCCGTCGATGTTGCAATCCAAGGGGCCAAAACATCCCTGAACAAAATCACTAAGATCCTCATAAATCCCCCCCAAAATCTTCTTTTCATCCAATCAGACAAGCCTATCTACAAGCCTGGACAAACAAGTAATACTTCTCTTTGTAAATTATTCCAAAATAGTTTAAGTTGTCAGTTCTCATTTGTTCTTATTAATATGAGCCTGTGAGTCTTTCTGTATTGCATACTTTATGTGTAAATATTCTTTCTGGAAATCTCTCTTCACCAGTTAAATTTCGCATTGTGTCTCTGGATTCCAATTTCTTGCCTCACAATCAAGTGGTAAATTGAATTTAATTTATGTGAAAATTATTTCATATATAAATATATTATTGTTCTTTTGACCTAACTGAAATGATTTTCTTCTGTCTTTCTTTTGCAGTTTCGAACTGTAGAACTCCGGGTAAAATCCTTCAAGCAGCCATGATCTGTTCATTGTTTGTTACTTTACTTAAATGCAGGTTGATTCCACTGTAGGCTTTTTCATTATGTGCCACTCTTGTTTAGGACCCTTATTCAAATCGCATTGGTCAGTGGTTGAATCGGACCACAAGGATTGGTATTTTGGATCTGTCCCACTCCATGTCTCCAGAAGCCTCTCAGGGTTACTACACGATCACTGCTTGGGATGATAAGAACCAACAAATATCACATGGCTTTGAAATTAAAGAATATGGTCAGAACCAGGATTCAACTTTTGCCAGTCCAATACTGATCAGCTTTTAAAGTGTACAATTTTTTAAAGTATTTTTTTTCCCACATGCATGTTTTAGTTCTGCCAAAATATGAAGTGAACATCGATTTTCCATCCATTATAACCACCCAGGACAAAGTGGTCACTCTGAAAGTTTGTGCAAAGTAAGAATTTTTTTTTTTACAAATAATCATTTATTTGCAGATAAATGAGGTGCATACCTGTGTTTCAGTTATATGTTCAGCCTGATGAAATACTTTTTTCACTCTCTTTAGATACACTTATGGCAAGCCTGTGCTGGGGTCTGTGAATGCTGAAGTGTGCAGCCAGATCTATGGTTATTATTGGCGGAGACCTTTCCCTGACATGGTTAACGTATGCAAGAAATATTCAATGACGGTGCGTTACCCTCTGCACACACAAAAATGTTACCTTTTGGGCTTGTAATCCTAAAAGCACTGTACTAATTAGCATTTATCCTCTTAAACATCTTTAAATATCATAAGGTCCCAATTACAAGAAATAGCAATGAGCTGATATTACTGTATTGTATTATTCAATATTACACCTAAAGTGTATATATTTTAGGCAACTTCCATAATGCTGGTCGGTGTTTTCGGCAGTACACTTCAAGTTAAAATGTTAAAGTAAAGGTTAAAGTCTTAAACCATATTTCAGAGACAATAGAAGTAATTAAGATGTACTTCAGTCCTACTTAGTGGGTAAACAATAATTAAAAATAATAATTTAAACTATAAAACATTCATCATTTCATTTAATTGCAATTAACATGCACTTAAGTGTCCGAAAACATTACATTCAGTTTGCATTTAAGTGTATCTTACAACTCTAATTCCAAATAAGGTGGGACGCTGTGTAAAATGTAAGTAAAAACATAATTTTTAAATTTACTTTTTACACCGCATCTCAGCTTTTTGGAATTAGGGTTATATAAAGTACATTTATATATTTCTGTAATAAGTACTCCTTTAAAATGACATGTATGCCAAAGTGTACTTTTTCACAATGGTCCATATTGCAACATATTTAAGAAGTCCAAATAATCATTTTCTTTTCATTCTTATTCATTCAGACTGATAAGACTGGCTGTGGGTCTCGGGTGATAAATATGACAGAATTGGGCTTGACTTCAGGAGGGTCTTTGCAAGTGAATTGTAATGTGGAAGAGTCTGGAACAGGTGAGAGTGTAGAACAAACGGCTGTTGTCCATTTTTATTCAGCAAAATAGAGTAATGAAACATGGTCTTTTGTTCCTCCAGGGATAACTATGCAGGGTTCTACCTCAGCTCAGTTTACCAGTGATTATGTCTATGTTAACTTTGAGGACACACCAGATACATACAGGCCTGGCATGGCCTTTAAAGGAAAGGTAACGGCTAGCTTGAAGTCATTAGCTTTGCTACTAATTATTGAGCAAATGCTTCCAAAGCAACTCTACAGTACACATGTTTTTATAACCATCTTTATAAAAAGTTCATAACTGTACCATAACTGTTATTTTTGTCCGACTTTGTACAATGCAGCATTAATAAACAACCTATTTAGCAGTTAGCATAGCCATATTGTGTACAGGAAGTGTTACTTTTGTTTGTGAGCTAATCATTTTGTCTTTTTTTTTTTTTTTTTTTTACAGTTTGTGGTTACTAATTCCCAGTCCAGACCAATGAAAAATGAGCCAGTTATTGTATATGCACATTATGATGATAAAAGTATCAATGTGACACTGACGACAGACATCAATGGTACTGCCCACTTCTCCTTCAACACTTTGGATTGGTCAGAAAAACCTGTGCAATTACAGGTTAGAGGTGTTTTTGTTTTCTAACATGATGTTTATGTATATAATTCGGGTATCGATTTTTAAACTTTTTTTTATTAGGTCCATCATAAGGGAGGTATAGAACGGACTGATTTTGAGGCTTTTAGATATTATCCATCAGGCTATCACTACGTAAGACCCTTTCACTCCAAAAGCAAAAGTTTCCTGATGTTGACGAAGGCTCCAGAGAAGCTCAGCTGTAACAGTGATGCAACAGTGATGGCCAGTTACATCATCCAGGGCAGTGCACTCAGAACAGGCCAGAAAACCTTGGATTTCTTCTACATTGTATGTTTAACACTGACACTCTTTTTTATTTGTCCATCAATTGCTTGGTCATTTGTTTTAATGCTCAACATGGTCTTTTACCTTTTTTTTTTTTTTTTAAGGAAGCATGATATACCAGCACCATATTAGTTTTTAGCCAATATTAAAGATTTATTTGATTATCTGTGTAGGTTTATATTGGAACCTTATATTATGTATAACTTATAAATATAATTGTATATGCTGATTTTCCCAGTTGTTACGTTTAGATGAATGCCCTCTTACATTTGATTTTAAAAACACTAAAAATTGAATAGCATTGTTAAAAGTAATTTTAAGCAAATCTCAAAATTAAGATCAGTTTTTCATACTGTACTATATATTATAATGTTATAATATAACTTAATTTTTTATTAAAGTTTATTTAGACAAAATAGTCCAGACTTTTAATATTGACCATTTATTGCTGCCATAATATGAAAATAGTTAGCAGGACTGGACAGAATTTCAATATTTGTGGTTTCCTACCTTTTTTGGTAGATAAAACAGAATTTTTCTTGAAGGTTTCCTAAATCTTGTAGCTATTATCACGAAAGAGAAAATATGATGAAAAAAAATCACAATGCTAGTGAAGCTGTAGAACACAGAATTACATCAATTGTAATTATCTACCTGCACTCCAGGTCTTGTCCAGAGGCAGCATGGCTCAAAATGGTCGTTTGTCTGTGAGTGTGAACACCGGGAGAGGTACACAGCTCTTTTACATTAGCAATCACTTTGTTGTCTTATTGTCTAAGAATATTTATATGGTCTTTGTACATTGTGCTTCAGCATGCACTTTTTTGTTTCCACAAATGCTCTCTCTCTTTCATAAAAGAAAACAAAGGAGAACTGACATTCTCACTGAAGAGCACGGCAGCTCTGACTCCATACGCTCAGGTGGTGGTTTACACAGTTCTTCCCAATGGAGAAGCTGTAGCAGACAGTATGAACTTCCCCATTGAAGAATGTTTGCCAAACAAGGTCAGAAAATCACACATGAAATCTCATTTTAGAACTCAGTGTGCCCTTCAAGCTTTTATGTGTTTTTTTTTTTTTCATTTTGTATTTATTTATCATTAATGTGTGATGAGAGCGTGCCTGTGCTTTTACAGGTGTCCTTAAAGTTCTCGTCTCCCACCGCACTACCTGGAGAGAGGACATCTCTTAACCTGAAAGCCAGCCCTGACTCCTTGTGCTCCGTGCGGGCCATTGATCAGAGTGTGCTGCTGTTGAGACCAGAGGCCGAGCTGAATGCAGCCTCTGTATGTTAAACCATAATGCACATTACAACTATAACTAGCTGATCATCTTTATTTAAAGATATGGGTCAGGGACGTGGCACTATATATATCAAATTTGATTAATTTTCAAAAATGAGTCAAATACACTTCTTTCACAATAAGCATGTTTTTAATTTCTCAATTAAAATTTATTTTGATAATTTTTGGGGAGTAAAAAATGAAGTAAAAATGTCAGAGTGTGAAGTAACAAATGTGAGTGATACAACTGTCCCAATATTGAAGAAGAAAAAAAAAGCCTCATTAAAAGAATATAATTTCTAATAAGAAACTTTTAAGTAGGTTAACATAATCTTTTATATCATTAAATATTTTAACAATATTTAAAAAAAAATATTTAAACAAAATTGAAAAAAAAAAAACTTCTACATGTATTTATTTTTTAGAAATAATATAAATATAATATAAATAAATAATGCAACATTTTATTATTTGGAAAAAAAATTCAACAATGCTTCACTGCTTATTAATATTTTAAAGACAAAACTCATGTGGTGTCAGGAAAATATGTTATTAATTTTTACTTGGGTAAACCACATGACATTAGAAATATTTTTATTTGTTAAAAAATATTTTAACAAAATATTTTAATATTAAAAAAATATTTTAATAAAAATATTGCTCCACTGCTTATTAATATTTGTAAAAACTGAATTCATATGGTGTAACGAAAATATGTTATTAATTTTTACTTGGTGGATACACTACATGACATTTTTAGAATCATTAAATTGAAACATTTTTTTGAAAATTATATAAATGTTTTTTAACCACATAAAATATATATAAATACAAAAAGTACATTTCTGGAATATGTGTAATAAAGTAGATTTTTATATTATTTATTTATTTATTATGGACAATTATAGCAATTTTTTTTTTTGTTTGTTTGTGATTATTAGGTAATTGTCTTGTCACTGCTATGGTTCAATATATGTTATTACTCTACAGGTCCTTCGAATGTTACCAGTCCAGATTTCGTCAGGTTACCCATACAACATTGAGGAGTGGGAGTCTAACCCCTGCCGACATCCCTGGGAGATAATCCCTTTTGCTGAACCTGCGAGGCGCAAGCGCTCCTCCATCTATTACCCTTACTACGACAACAAAAATGATGTCTACAACATCTTTAGAGTAAGATACGCAACATGTCCCATTTCTTATTTCAGAGGTCCTCCAGTGTCATCTGAGTCTCACTGTACACTATTCATCTTACACACAGTAACATACTGTAACACTTACCTTTTCCTAGGGAGTTGGAATCAGAATCACTACCAACTCTGATGTGAAAGCACCTGTTGTTTGTCGTTATTATAAGACAATGTTTAAGGAAGGTAAGTAACTTGATTTTTTTAGGATTTGGAAATGCCCTTTTTATCTGATTTTATTTACAAACTATCAATTCAAACAGCTGCTGTGGACGATGGTTTGCGCAGAGACTTTGACGGGCCAGAGATAGGGTTTGGTTCAAAAGTGTCAAAACCTGCTCAGAAGATCCGCAAATTCTTTCCAGAAACCTGGATATGGGATCTTATACCTGTGGGGTATGTATCTTGCACCATGGCACTACTGTATATACTGTATACATCACAGTCCTTTTTAATTATGCAGAAAAAAAAAATTTATATTGGGGGGGAAAAAATGTAACAACTGCTTCTGTGCTTTTTAATATTTTGAAAACTTTCTAAAATACAAAATTCATATTTTTTCTTTCACCAGGAGATCGGGATCTGTGGATGTCGCAAAGATTGTCCCGGACACCATCACTAAATGGGCAGCAGGAGCTTTCTGCACATCCCCTGTCGGGTTTGGAGTGGCCCCCAAGACTGATCTCACTGCTTTCAAGCCCTTCTTTGTGAGCCTCACGCTCCCCTACTCTCTTATCCGTGAGGAGACGTTCACTCTTAAAGCTTCTGTATTCAACTACCTCCCCAAATGTATCATGGTAAGCCCCCTTAATGTGTTTACTTGTTTGTCCTGGAATGGTTTTGCAAGTGTTTGTAGTAAAAGCATTTTTCCTGTAGGCTGCCACTGTACAAACCTCTCTCTTTTAATAAAGGTGAAGGTCACGCTGGCAGACTCACCGCAGTTCACAGCTCAACCGTGTAGAGGCTGCACATACACTCAGTGTGTTTGCTCTGAAGAGAGCAAAACCTTCCAGTGGATTATTACACCATCTGTACTGGGTAAGCCAGAGACTATGACTTCTATATGAGCAAAAACAAACATAAATTTGATTTTTTATTTCAATTTGATTCCCTAAACGGAAAAGCTTATTTTATGTTTGATCATGTTTGTACCAGGACACGGTATTACACTTATAATAGGAATGTCTTAAAGTCCGTTCATCCAAAAATGAAAATTCTGTCATCATTTACTCGCCCTCATGTTGTTCCAAACCTGTATGAATTTCTTTCTTCTGCTGATACAAAAGATATTTCAATTTGATTCCCTAAACGGAAAAGCTTATTTTATGTTTGACCATGTTTGTACCAGGACACGGTATTACACTTATAATAGGAATGTCTTAAAGTCCGTTCATCCAAAAATGAAAATTCTGTCATCATTTACTCGCCCTCATGTTGTTCCAAACCTGTATGAATTTCTTTCTTCTGCTGATACAAAAGATATTTTGAAGAATGTTGGTAACCAAACATGGAAAGACATGGAGGTGAGTAAAAGATGACAGAATTTTCTTTTCGGGTGGACTATCCTTTTACCACGTCCTGCCTTGACTGTCACAGATTTGTTTACTATTACCGGTCCCAGGGGTACTTTGTTTCTTCTGTAACTTAACTTTCTTCTGCAACCGCTGTCACTGGTGTATGTGTGTTTTACAGGAAAGGTGAACATTACAGTGCGCGCTGAGGCGGTGCAGAGCCGAGAACTGTGTGGCAATGAAGTGGTGACTTTGCCGGACAGGGGCAGAACTGATACTGTGATGCACAGCGTTCTGGTGGAGGTACGTGCCTTTACTGTATGTGAGCTTTCTGAAACCATGTGACTTTTCAACATTCGCTCTTCAACATAAACATGCTAACAAGTCAACAGGAAATAAAAATGTACTAAATGTATTTTATTAATACATATTTCTAGTCATAATGTGTTGCAACAGTGCACATTATTCTAAAGAAAAAACACATTATTCTAAAGCTATTTAATATAGCTATTAAATTATAATATTTCATATTTCAATAGCTATTTCTGTATTGTTTTGAGTCTTAAAATTAGTTAAAAGTGATTTAGTGACACATACTACTAAGTTTATGAAAGTAATATATTAATGCATATATTTTTTATTATAATTTAAGAGTTTATAATTTTATCTATCTATCTATCTATCTGTCTGTCTGTCTGTCTGTCTGTGTCTATCTATTTGCTTTTTTGTTTTGCTTTAAAAATACAATTGAAACTGTTATTATTACCCATATATTTCTCAGGCAGAGGGAACTAAGCAGTCAATCACTCAGAATGAACTCATCTGCTTAACAGGTTAGTGGCATTACAGTGTCTTGTGTTGTCTATTAAAATAATAATTTAAATTTGAATTATTCCAGCTTTAATAGAAGTTAACCGCTGTAACATGCTGTCAGTTACCACATGCCACAGATAATAATTTTGAGCTTCAGTTTGTTAAAATAAGCAAAAATCCATTTTACAGTAATGCACTCACAGTGGAAGTCAATGATGCAAGTTTTTATTGCATTGGATAAATATATAGTTCAGTCATGAAACTCTAGATGGAACAGGCGACTGGTTGTTAATGTAACCGATGATATTCAGAGAGTTAAATGACTTGGCACAAGCTGATTGGTTCATGCTGCATATGCAGCCAATGAGCTTACTGCCTTGCATTTATATGGCTGGCTAGCATTCACTAGAGATTCCTGCAGCACGCTTTCAGAGTTTCTCTGAAACCCTCCACCTTCCCCAGCTCCACCTGTATAGATCTGCTACGGGTTATTTTATATGCTATTTGTGCAGCAGCAGCATGTCTTAAATACTCACGGCAC
>NW_015654497.1:105004-121455 GCF_001515625.1 Sinocyclocheilus rhinocerous
CAGATCTATTCCGCCAAGACCAAATACATTAACATTGTCATATCCATCAACATGTTAAATCTTTCGAGAGTTGTCATGATTGAAATGTTAAAACAATTTCAAAATGGCTTCAACAAAAGTTTCCCTATTTCATCTTTTAAACCCTGTGTAGTTTTCACAAGAAATGGAGAAAATGATTGTCTGTAGTAAAGTACAGCATGACCACGTTTTTTTCTCTATTCCATTAGACCGTCCAGAGGAAACATCAGTCTCTCTCACTCTACCCAAAGTGTTTGTCAAGGATTCTGCCAAAAGCTTTGTCACTGTTCTGGGTGAGCCTAAAGACATGCTGGCATATGTACATAATGTACATTGATTTCTCTGTAATATAAGCATATCTCTATAATAAGTATTTATATTTTAAATACTCTGTAATCAGTAGAATTGCTCTCACTGGGTAGTTTTCAGTTTTATTTAATCATACTGATGCTTATATGGCTCTTTGGTCCGTAGGTGATCTGATGGGTCGTGCTCTGAGGAACATCGGTGATCTGTTGGCTATGCCGTACGGCTGTGGAGAGCAAAACATGCTGCTTTTTGCCCCCAATATCTACATTCTTCAATACCTGGAGAGCACCGGGCAACTCACTCCTCGGATTAAAGACCGAGCCATAAACTTCCTGGAGAGCGGTGAGGAAAACCATTATGAAATAGAAGATAGAGTAAAAAATATTTATAAATACAAATACATTTAAATATTTAAATAAAAGCAAAAATACTGGTTATAAAATTAATGTTTGCATGTTTTTTTAATAAGAAAATGTCTAATCAATTTACAGACAATTAGTAATTTTTTCAAGCTTTTTTTTTTCATGTTGCATATCATCAAGCATATCAATCTTTTTACCGTCTCGTGTTGCAGGCTATCAGAGAGAGCTGACATACAAGCATTATGACGGATCTTACAGTGCTTTTGGCAGCAGTGATCCTTCTGGAAACACCTGGTGAGTCTGGTACAGATACTTAGCTTAGGACTACTGTGTGGATTCTGGCTTCCTATATGTGAATTTAACAGCTTTCTGGTAAGAAGCTGTTTTTGGAATGGGGAAAACCTAGTCATGGACTTGGTCATGGACTTTGCACAAGGAAACAACCTGAAAACTATTAAGGCAGAGTTACCAAATTATGGGTATTTGACAGCAATTCCTTTTGTTTCCTCAGGCTAACTGCGTTTGTGATGAAAAGTTTTGGTGGGGCAAGGCAGTATATATTTATAGATCAGGATAACATCGATCAGGCAAAGGAATGGCTGGAGCGACAGCAACTGGATAATGGCTGCTTCGCCTCTGTTGGGAGGCTCATCCATACTGAAATGATGGTGAGAACAGGAGAGTCATGCTCAGGTCCTTTATCTGCTGCTGAAAAAAAAAAAATTGAAACCAGCCTAAGGTCCCAGCTGGTTTACTGTTGTCTACACTTCTGGTCAAAAGTTTGGAATAAGATGTTTTTAAAAGTCTCTTTTGATAAAAACAGTTATTTTAAATTGTAATGATATTGCACATAATTACTTTTTTTTTTTTTACTGTATTATTGATTAAATAAGTGCAGCCTTGGTGCGCAAAAGAGTCTTCTTTCAAATACAAAAAAATCTTCATTTTTCAAACTTTTGACCAGTATTGTCAAGGATGGAAGCTTTAAAGGGTTAGTTCACCCAAAAATGAAAATTCTGTCATTAATTACTTACCCTCGTGTTGTTCGAAACCCGTAAGACCTTCGTTCATCTTCGGAACACAATTTAAGATATTTTTGATTAAATATGAGGGCTCTCTGACCCTCCCATAGACAGCAAGGTAACTACCACGTTTCACGACAGTATCATGACGCGAGTGTGTGGCCGGCGCTGACCCAGATCCGGCGTGATGACGTCAGTAGAGACGAAAATGTGGAATAAAGTCGTTATTTTTGTTTTCTTTGCGCAAAAAAAGTATTCTCGTAGCTTCTTGAAATAAAATAAATAGATATTTTGATTTATTTTCCAGTTAAAATAGAAACAAGATTATGCAAGGTTACATAGGATAATATATGTTTTTTAGAGACCATATCTTAAAATGAATTTATCTCATTGGCAAAATAATTTAAACATTAAGCATAAATAAAAAAATTTTAGTGATGTTTATTATTAAAAGACACTATATATATGTATTCTTTAAAAACGGAGAAAAAAGAAATTACAAATTTTTACATTTAAAATAGAAAAATAAATAGCAAAAACAGTTTTAGAAAATAGAAATGTTAAAATTTAAATGGTATGTAATGGTAATGTAAATGGTAGAAAAGTTAGATGAGATGTGATGCTGTCACAGCGTTGAGTGGGATGAGGAGATGATTGCAGGGAGAGCTAATGGATCAGAGTCATTTATGGAGAGGAAAACGGAGAGTCTGGTGGTTCTGGATTTCACACTCGGAAAATGTCTGTTAGATGTCAATAAATTGAGGAGATTGAAGTGCTGAGGGTTGGAAGGATCTTTGATGATGCTTTTCCTCTCGCAGGGTGGCGTCAGCAATGAAGTCACTCTCTCTGCATACATCACTGCTGCACTGCTGGAGTTAGGCGTCCAGAGAACTGTGAGTAAAACCCTCTTTATGGCTCCTAAGAGATGGTCACGGATAACTCAATATAGATAATGTGACTAATGAAGGAAGCAAACACTCATTAAGTCTCTTGTGTGCTCTGTAAGGATCCCATGATGGAGAGAAGCCTTACATGTCTGAGGGGATCTTCCAGTGACATTACCAACACTTATGTGACCGCCTTGCTGTCCTACACATTCACTCTTGCTGGAGATGAACAGATGAGACAGAACCTCCTCTCCAACCTGGACAATCAGGCCAGGAGAGATGGTACCATTAAGCTTTAGATTAAATAAGACAAATAACGATTCTAAAATACTCATCTTTAAGGATGTGCAAAATTTATATTTTCCAAAAAGATTTATATATTTTTCATTCATATACATTACATTAATATATGTGACCTTGGACCACAAAACCAGTCTTAAGTCGCTGGGGTATATTTGTAGCAATAGCCAAAAATACATTGTATGGGTCAAAATTATTGATTTTTCTTTTATGCCAAAAATCATTCCATTGTGACTGGTTTTGTGGTCCAGGGTCACATATATTAAATAGAAAGGCTCCATTCTTTTATCTTTATTCATAAAGACCTTATTATTTTGTGTTTGCCAAATGAAATAATTGGCTTTTAATTAAATAATTTACTTCAATTAATTCAATTTTCAATTTAAATCAGAATTTATTTCTATAGTACGGAGCCCCACACATGTCAGCTGAAGAAAAAATAGATATAGTGGCCATTATTTAAGAATTTGTTCCCACAACATACCACATTTGGCCACATTTTATCAATTTGTTCTCACATTTTATTAATTTGTTCCCTCGTTTTAGTTAAATTGTGGTCACATCGTACTAATTAGTTCCCATGTTATAATTTAGTTATATTGTGGACACAATTTATCTAAACCGAGGAAATTTATTCTTAATTCGCAGCCATAAGATCTTGTTTTTTTGTCTGCATGTCATGTGTGGGACTCCGTAGTAACTTTTTTTTTTTACAAAAAAATAAAAAATAACTCCCTAAAAAGAAAGAAAATAAGGCATAAACTACTGTATAGTTATTGTGCTGCAGAGGCGAAAACCCAGAAAAAAAAAAAAAGAAATATAAAAATATTATTTCTTAAAACAAAAAAACAGACTGTAAATCAAATTAGATACTCTTTTTGTTGATGTTTTTGAAGTTTTTTTTGTTATAATTATTATTTTTTTTGTGTACACTCTCAGAAAAAAAGGTACAAAAGCTGTCACTGCGGCAGTACCTTTTCAAAAGGTACACTTTTGTACCTTTTAGGTACTAATATGTACACTTTAGGTACTTATATGTATCTTTAAGGTACCAATATGGACTCTTTAGGTACAAAGGTGTGCCTTTTGAAAAGGTACCGGTGACCGCTTTTGTACCTTTTTTTCTGAGATTGAACCCCTTGTACCAATTTCCCTGGACCCCAGTTTGAAAACCCCTGATCTAGATCATCCTGCTGCTTTTAATAAAAAACACAATCACCATCCTTCAATGTTCAAGTTTTCTTGCACTGGTTATTTCAGGTGTCGGACGATATTGGACTCTGGCTAATAATGCGCAACCGACGGGCTCTCTGGAGGTAGAGATGAGTGCCTACGTGTTGCTGGCGCTGCTCTCGGGACCCACACTGCCTGGATTTGGACTGAACTACTCTGCTGGCATAGTGCACTGGCTAAGCAATCAGCAGAACGCATATGGAGGCTTCTCCTCTACACAGGTAATGTTATTTATGCAGCTTTTTTAGACCCCTCTCGGTCTTTATAATGCGTTTTATCATTATTGACTGTACAGTGGTGTCGCTCCCTCTCTCTGTGAACAGGATACTGTAGTAGCGCTCCAGGCCCTCGCTAAGTACAGTGCTGCCATCTACAATCCAGAAGGATCCATTACCGTAACCGTGACCTCCCCCTCAGGCCAGAAGAACCAGTTCACCGTGAACCGGAACAACCGGCTGCTTTACCAGGAGAAACAGCTGCAGGAAGCTACTGGCACATACAATCTGAGGGCAGAAGGCAAAGGCTGTGTGTTTGTGCAGGTCTGTGCGCTGCCTCTTTTGATGCACATCCAATTAATAGTTCATCTAGAAATGAAAGTTTTCATTATTTACTCACCCTCATGTCATGCCAAACCTGTATGACTTTCTTTCTTCCATGGATCACAGAAGGAAGTCATACGGATTTGGAATTACATAAGGATGAGTATACTGCATGATGACTACTTAAATGTATAAAAGTGATATAAATCACCTCGTCTTTGACATCATTCTGTTTTTTTGTCTCTCAGTTTGCCTTGCACTACAATATCCCGCCTCCTCCAGACTCCTTGGCCTTCAAAATCAATACAAATACTGGGGTTTGCAACAACACAAGGATCCCAGCTTTTACACTAACCACCACTGTAAGGTGAGCCACACCTCTGTTAAAAAAAAATACCATTACTGTCTTCATTCATGGAAACAGCTTTTATGTATATAATACTTTCAACACGTGACTTTTTTTTTGCACAAATTTAATTTGTTAGATAATTTGTCATTCATTTAAATACTTACTATACATGCTGCCATTATTTAAAAGAAAAGTTCTCCCCAAATTGAAAATTCTGTCATTTAGTCACTGTCACGTCCTTTCAAACCTGTATGACTTTGTCTTTCCTGTGAAACAAAAAAAATAGATATTTTTAAATAATCTTCACACAGCTCTTTTCCATACAAAAAAGTGATCAAACAAGCTAAGAAAAATGTAACTAGTCATTTAAATACTACAAACTAGCAAAAAAGGATCAATTTTTAATTTGATGTTTAAAAACACATAATAATAAATATTAAATATATATACTATTGTTCAAAGATTTGGGGTCAGTAAGACTTTATTTTAAAGAAATTAATGCATTGCTCAAAAATCACAGTAAAGACATTATAAATGTTACGAAAAAAACTATATTTCAAATAAATGCTGTTCTTTGGAACTTTCTATTCATCACAGAATCCTGAAAAAAGTATCACAGTTTCGACAAAAATATTAAGAAGCACAACAGTTTTCAACATAAATATTAATAAGAAATATTTCTTGAGCAGCGAATCAGCATATTAGAATGATTTCTGAAGGATCACGTGACACTGAAGACTGGAGTAATGATGCTGAAATTTCAGCTTTGCCAACACTGGAATAAATTGCATTTAAATCAAATATAAAACATTGTAGTAATCATTACTGATTTTGCTGTATTTTTGATTAAATTATAAAAAAAAACTTTGAATGGTAATGTCTATAAAAATTTACATAAAAATGTATGTCGAGAAGTCCTGCAGACAGCTGTAACAAATTCTACTTGCAATGATATTGCTAAATGAATTAGTAACATACCCACTTGACTTTATAAAGAAAGAATGAATAAAGATTCAACCTATTTTATGGCCTAATAGACTCTTTGTTGTCTGTCAGACTACATAGAGAACAATGTGTGGTTGTGAACCTGTTTGTGATTGTTGGAGCAATTGTGTGACAGGTATGACGGCACACGAATGGAGACCAACATGGTGATCATTAACGTCAGGTTCCTGTCTGGGTTTAAGCCGGATGAGACGTCTCTGCAGGCTGTGAGTGACACTTGAAGGGCTCTGGTCCTCTTTTGATCTCAAGTTGTGTAGCCAGCGTTTGATTCGTTCTCACTCGCTCCTCTGTCTCCACAGCTGAGGGAAGACCCCACCATCAAACGTGTGGATCTGGATGAGGATCGTGTCATTTTCTATTTGGATAGTGTAAATGTTTTATTCAAATTTATTTTCAAATACCTTGAGGGGTTCAACTTATTTTTTGGGACGGGTCACTGATATTCTGACAATAAAACTGACCTGGTTTACTTAAACAAGAAGCTGAAAAATGAAATTTGACTGAAAATGTACTCACTCTCCAGCCAACCAAGATGTAGATGAGTTTGTTTCTTCATCGGAACAGATTTAGAGAAATGTAGCATTGCATCACTTGCTCACCAATGGATCCTCTGCAGTGAATGGGTGCCGTCAGAATGAGAGTCCAAACAGCTGATAAAAACATCACAATAATCCACAAGTAATCCACATGACTCCAGTCCATCAATTAATGTCTTGTGAAGTGAAAAGGTGCATGTTTGTAAAAAAACAAATGCATCAAGCCATACCTTTAAATGGTCTCTTCTGGCCAAAATGCGAGTCCATAATCCATAATAACACTTCCTCCAATGAAAAAAATCCATCCCCTGTTGTCCTCTCACATTAAAATCCAATGACATATTTGTTTAGAACTTTTTTCACTTTTAAATAGTTCTTAATTTGTGTAGTTTAGCCAGAAGCAAAAGTTAAAAATGTCTTGATGAATTTATTACAAACAATAAACTTTTTACTTCACAAGACATTGATGGACTAGAGTCGTGTGGATTACTGTGATGTTTTTATCACCGTTTGGATCCAGATTCTGACGGCACCCATTCACCACAGAGGATCCATTGATGAGCAAGTGAAGTAATGCTACATTTCCCCAAAACTGTTCCTATGAAAGAACAAACTCATCTACCTCTTGGATAGCACAAGAGTGAGTAAAATTTAAGCTAATTTTCATTTTTGGGTGAACTATTCCTTTAACACATTCTCATATGTCCATACCCTATAGAAAATAAATCTCTCCGTAATCATAATTAAGTAATAATTTTCTCTTCTATTCCAGTTGAAAAAGAATCAGGTGAAGTCCATCAGCCTGCAGCTCGTGCAGGAAGTACAGGTGCAGAACCTGAAACCAGCTGTAGTGATCGTCTATGACTACTACAAGATCAGTATGTGTTTCTTCATCACTGTGCACTCTGAAAAGTCTGAAAGAAAATACAATATAGGGTTTTTATTATAAACCCAGCAAAATATAATAAATAAATCATAACAAAATGTTTAAGAATTTCATTTTTTTTATAAATCTTAGTGACATCATGATATAAAGGTTGCATAATTGTTATTTACGAGCCTGTATTTAATCTTTCCATAATGCATTTTCATTTTATTGAGACGAGCTCAACAGTGTAGTGCACAAAAAAACTAGGTTGTGTTTCTATTCCTCCAGGTGAACTGTCTGTGATTGACTACACCTCCCCATGTGCATAAACACTACTGTAAGTACAGTAATTGTCAATTTTATCTAAAACTCCATTTTTAATAATATAATTGTACTCTTAAACTTGAATTCCCAAATCCATAGACATTTACATGTTATATTAAAAATGCCCTTTGGACGTTCTATTCATAAAAGAATCTTGAAAAAAAATCAACATTGTTTTCAACATTGATAATAATGAGATTTTTTTTTTTCTTGAGCACCAAATCAGCATTTTAGAATGATGTATAAAGGACAGATATGAATGTTATATTATGATATAAATAGATATATGTTATGTTGCTTGATAAAAGGTTGATTGACATTGTTTTTCAGGCGATGATCTGAAGTGCTAACGGCTGAAGAACTGTACACTGGAATATATGGCGAAACAGGTTTAATACTGACACTTTTTCTGTCACTTACTTGTAAAACCTTACTGTTTTCTTAAATAAAAAAATAATGCATTTCTGCATTCTGCACTTTAGTTGCTATTAAACTATTTGTTTAATCAACAATTGCTGCATCAGAAACATTTGTGTCCTGTTATTATTTATTATCTAGATTTATTATTACTGTACATATGCAAATGTCTGGATCTTAAAAGAATAAGCTATACCTACTATTATTGCATATTAGTCAAATATTAAATCCTAATTTCAAGTTTGAAACCTTTCCCAACCCAATTATATATTTTGTAAAAAATGCACACATTTACCAATTGCAGATGTTTACAATAGTATGTCAGTTGTCCTGTCTGTAATCCAAAACATCACATTTCAAAGCACTTGATATTTTAGTAGAAGTAGAACTGATATGTTGGTGTGGATAGATTCAACTCTTCTACTGGTTCAGTAACTGAAGTTTTAAACAACATTTTATCGCCAACACATGAAAGCTGCTTTCAGACTTTTTGTTTGCTGTTGTAACACCCAATAATATCTGTATACTGTTTCCCCCTTGAGTGTTTAAAAGTAGCACAGTCAAAAACTGTTTCCAAACCACTCAGATGCTTGATATCTCTGCTTAGCAAAAAGAATTCATCTTTTAAAACGCCTGTTAACTTCAGTAATATCATGTTAGAATGCTAATTGAGAATATTCTCCTACTGCTGCCCACTAAAGAGGTGTCAGTTTCACAGCGTTCCAGGAATTACCAAATAATTTCAGTAAACGATCTCAACAAATTGCATCAGCAAACAACTGACTCCAGAGAGACTAAAGTGAACAGTACACCCCAAACAGTTCAATATGTATTGCCTACATATTGCTCAATGACTGTACTGATACTTACTAGAATTCAAACTGAAAAGTTAAAGAGATTTTTTAGGGCTGCCTTTCAGCTGTATATTTAGTGATAACCATTATTTGAAAGGCAGTTTTCCCGTATTTAGTGTTGAAATTATTAGAAATTTCAAGTTAAAATATGTCTTTGAAATTGCTCCATATTAGTAATAACCACTATTTGAAAGGCAGTTTTCTCCTAATATCTAGCGTTTAAAATTATTATAAATTCCAAGACAAAATATAAAAGCGAGAAAACATACATTTTGTTAAACGTGCGCAAAAACAACTTTTTTTTTTCAAGGTCTTAAATCGGAGCAGAAAGTCTTACATTTATAAAGTCATTAAATGTTGCATGCACTGGGGAAAAAAATGAGTATGCATGTTTTCCAATACAAATATCTAAACATCCTTAAATTAAAATACATTTACTTGAGATGTTTTCTGAGAATTGGAATAGAATCAAATGAGTTTATGCTTAAAACAAGAATAATTATCTGATATGTATTCAAACTCTTTTCCCCTTTGAACTAAGTTTATTTTTCTGAGCCCATTGGATGTTTGTTCTCAGAAAACAAGGCTTCTTATGTCATTTTGCTCCTAAAGTAAATGTATCTTGATTTCAGAAAATGTAGACGTTTGCATTTACTTTCATAAAACCTGCAGAGACCCTGAAAAGAACCAAGACAACTGAACTTTGTGTAAACACACCCTCAAAGAGTATGAAATATTTTAACTATGAAAATACTGAGTATTTTCACACACTGCCAGCAGCATATTGTACTTCTAAAATATGGCTTTAAGTGATTTATTTCAAGGTTAATTTATGAAACTGTTTAACTAGGGTGTTTTCCAACCAAAACAAACTTGGTCTCCAAACTTTCTTGGGTCAACCTCATCGTAGCCCTTCTTAGCAGTAGGTTTTTAATTTAGCATGCTGCTCTCTTGTCTGGTGTCATGAAAACAACACAGTAGCTATGATGCAAGACTTCTGCTTGCGTTGCAGTGTTAATTACAGCAGTGAGGGTTACTTGCCCTTTTACATCTGAAGTCCGAGTTTAGTTGTGACCTCTGAGCTACAGTCTTTTCCGCAAGTCCATGCTTATGTGTTAGCATGGATTATAATTAGGCAAATAAACACAAAATCACCATGAATAAGGAAAACCGTGAGTGTATTGATGTTCAACATTTTACAACACTGTTTTCACCTAGTTCTGTGATAGTACTCAAGACATCTTACACGTATAATGAAGACTAATTATTCGTGTTGATTTAAATTCTCTGTAGATTTCATTTGAACATACAGTTTGGTTTCGGGAGAAAGCAGAACACGTTGGTCATTTTTAACAGTGTCGTAACATAAATAAACATTTTGTTATCCCCAAATGAACACAAGGCCTGTAAAACATCAATAATACTTGAACAGCTACTAAACCCTTTGAATAGCTTCTTAAATTGTATTAAAGCAGTATCGGACTGATTTAAATAGGTCACGTTTTTTTTTTTATTACAGTACGTGTCTGTTCACAATCTCTTAGAACAGTAAAACCCACTATGTATCACATGGAATAAAGGTGCGGTCACATTTATTGTTGCTCTGTGAATTTTTGCAGGCGAAATCCAGTCATTTCGATAGGAATCCACATGTTCTGGAATTTCGTGTGACGGCGAAAGATTTCCCTGCCCAGATTTCGCAACAGGTTCAGCTGGTCATGTGAGTTCAGCCAACATAAAGCTGCTTGGTTTAAAAAAAGACTTCCGTGCGAGCTGTGCTTGATGCATCGCTACTCTATAGACCGTAAACATTTGACCTCTTTTGCCTTTAGAAATTTTGCCAATTTTTTGCCAATTTTCGCTAATTTACTGATGTTTAGCAAATGTTTGCAGACAAAATCCAGTCATTTCCAATAGGCACCCATGTATTTGGGAATTTCGCGTGACAATGAAAGATTTCTCATTCAGATTTCGCCACGGGTTCAGATGGTCACATGAATTCAACCAACATAATGCTTCCTGGCTTGACTTCTGTGTGAGCTGTACTTCATGCATCACTACACTATTGACAGCCTACGCAATTTTCACAAACTTTTCACTAATTTACTGTTGGTCAGTGAATTTTGGCAGGCGAATTTCAATAGGCATCAGTGTAATTGGGAATTTCGCATGATGGCGAGAGGTTTCCCAATGCAGATTTCGAAACTTATTCAAGTCGGCTAAGTGAATTCATCATGCTGACCAACACCGCTACACTACTGACAGTAGACAATTGAATTGTTTTTTTTGCCTGTGTAATTTTCACAAAATTTGCACTAATTTACTGTTGTTCTGTGAATTTTCGCAGGTGAAATCCAGGCGAATTTCAATAGGCATCCATGCAATCTGGAATTTCGATGATGACAAAAGAATTTCCAAAGCAGATTTCTAAACCGATTCAAATTCGCTGCATTGAAAGCCGGAAAACTTGCTTGTTTTGAACGTGACTTCTGTGTGAGCTGTGCTTTATACATCACTATACAATTGACAATCGACTTTTTTTACTCTTAAAATTTCATTAATGTGGCCGCACCTTAACTGTGATTCCAGCTACAGTATTTTTCACTAGTGTAATATTTCAGATACTAAAAGTGACAAATATGGGTCATTATCAAGGCACTGCATGATTATGATGTTGTTTATTTTTCTCTTGTTTGTGGCAATAATTCCAAACTCTCGTAGGCTGGCAGTGATAGGTGATGGCTGCCTCCCTAGGGAGTCGAATCACAATATCAAGTTGTCAGGACTTGGCAAATAGACTCTACTGTTGTACGTGGTGTGTGTGTGTGTGTGTGTGCATGCATTTGTGGTTCTGCATCTAAAAGAATGAGCTGGGAACACAGAGACACAGTGGGATAAAGTTGGACAGGAGTCGCTGATGTCCCTCTATAATAAATATAGACTCCTGAGCTGGTAGGTGAGCTTTGGTGAATTAAGCCTTTGTTTCTGTGACATCGGATCTTTAAATGTGAATGTAATGCTCCATTTAATTTAAAACATCATTTAAATGTACTGCAGTTCATTTATATCCTCTAGTCATTCCGGGTCAGTCAATCCCATCAAGTATGCAGGGCAATACTATTCCAGAATGGCTTGATGGCATTTGGCATTTTTCCCATTACGTTTGAAAAGACAAATCGTGGGACAAACTTTACAAATGAAAGTCACGTTTCTGCGCATCCAGACAAGATAAACTGAGCTGCAACTGAAAAATATCTCTGACGGCAAAAAGGCATTTTCGTCGATGGTGAGTGAGCCACCACCTGCAGGTTTGGTTCACTGGGTCTTTTCGTCTTCTCCCTTTTTCAATCCAGGCAGACGTGGAAAGCCTCTGGTGGATATCTGTCTCTGCATCTGAGTGAATATATAACATCTTCAGGAAACTCGAGAAGAAGAAAAAAAGGAAGTAACAAAATAAAGTTTTTCCTCTCGTTGGGAATAACAGGTCTGGGTCATTTGAAGTCTCCCTGCCGAATAGTTTCCGTATTATTCCGTATAGTGGGTTTTGTCTCAGTTCATGAACTGCGTGTAGCCCTCGGCTCCTGTCACTATCACATCCATCCATATCCTCATGGCCTCTGCGGACGGGGCCACCATGTAATACAGTCTGTCGTGGGTCTTCACGCAGAAGGTCAGGGAGGGGTTGGGGCTCTGCGATCAAAAAGACACACTCAGATCAGTTGAGGGAGTGATATGGAGTCTCTCTACTACTCAGTTATTGAGGCATATGCATTATCTCATATTTAGCCATTAGGGGATGTCAATTTTCAGGAATTTTTACAAATTGATTTTCATTAAAATGCAATCACACGTGTAGGACGCCAAATACCACATGCACTATTTCAACTACACTTAAAACCACTATACAAATAGATATAATTTAAATAAATAAATAAACATGATAAATGCACTGCTTTTTTTGTTCTGTATTTCAATGCATTTAAAATGTAACTGGTATATTTTAATTTAATATAGTTTCATAATTTTCCAAGCATTATTAATAATGTGTATGGCTACTGCGGCTAAAATTATTTTGCCTGTACAATTTATTGTGTGAATCATATAATTTGCAAGACATTATAATAAAGTTAAAATAGTCTTATTTCTAATCTTATAATATATTAGTTTTATTTATGTTTATACTTTATAATGCAAATATTTAATAACTACAGTCAACTAGTCAAACTACATTTAAAGTGATTATGCTAAATAAAATAATAATAATTAAAAAAATGAATTAAACATTAGATATTTAAACTATGGATCCTAATGAATATAATAATAAATACATGTAATAATATGCTAATAAATAAATATAAGAAATGTGCTATTATTATAATTAGGGATGCACCGATACTGGTATCGGTATCGGGCCCGATACCGATACTCTGTACTCGTACTCGTAAAAATGCCCCGATACCAAACGCCGATACCACACAGCATGTGATAAGTGCCATATTCAGACAATGAAACACGCGAGTACTGGAAAAAGTGGTATCGGTGCATCCCTAATTATAAGTACTTTAATGCATATATTTAGTATGAATCCAACTGGTATAGTTTAATATAATTTGCTCATTTTAAAAGTATTAATAATAATAACAACGTGTATGGATAATGCACAAATTGTATTATGTGGTTCATGTAATATTTCAGACCTTATATACACATATGTTTCATATAATATTTTAGATCGGATTTTGAACTTAAGTTAATGTTTGATGTAGTAAAATTGATGTTTTTTGTAATGTTGTAGATATTTCTAAATATCTATTGAAATTAATGGCTGCATGCTGTCGGTATTCAATAATTCATCACACTGTGGTCAGCATGTTTATTCTTATTACTTTGATGTCAACAATTAAAAAAAAAAAGATGGGAAATGTTTTATCCTCTTTTTTTAAATGTTGATAAGTCTACTTAACTCAGCTTGTTCTCACATTATACTTTAACACACTATTATTGTAAATGTGCACGATTACTTTGAACATGTTTTATAAGCTCCTACGTCGCATGCAGCACAAGCAACAGCGTGCACACAGTTTGCGCATTTCCCAGATGATTACCGAATTCTCTTAAGCTAAAGTGGATTAATCGAAAGTCATTCCACTTAATTAATAACAAAGTATTAATTATTAGCACCTCTAATTTTAATACAGATGTTGAGCAGGAGGTGCTTGTTAAAATGTGATAATTAGTTCTCCTCACCAAAACACTCATTGTTGAAGAGCACTCCATTCATGCAATGGGCAAACAAATCTCTTCAAATGATTCTGACACTGTCAAGGAGTAAATTATATCACGGCTTCCTGTTAACCTATTACATTATACAGCATGAAGCTGATGGCGTATAATATACCACACAACTGCTTCTGTGGGGCTATTATGTTATACACACACTTAGTATCTCACCACAGGTGGGAGTAGTAAAGAAACACTTAAGGGAAACGCATACAGGTCAATTACATTATACTCTCATCCTCAGTAACTGCACAAAAAAATATCCACCGAAGGTGCAAGTAGTCCAGTTATTCAAAACAATACAAGACGAGGTATGTTAATAAGTCACAAGGGAGTAAGTGTGTGAAAAATGCACGGATTAGAGCAATTTCCTCTAAGCAAACATGCAGGATAGGGTGATAGTGGTGAAGAGCGATACGTACGTTTGTCAAATTCAGATTGAAAAATCCTTTCTGTGAAAACAGACGGCAAAGCAAAAGAATGAAGCAAAAGAAGGGTGGGGAATATTGACAGCAGAGTTACAGCATAAGAGACAAAAGAGAAGAAAGAAGCTAACAGAAAAAGATCAAATGAAATGGTGCAACAGGAGTGCAGAGCAGAAAACAGCGGGAGATGTGAGCTGTGCTTATACGAGGGGTTTTTATCCGATAGGGGCTCGTACCTTTGTGGCACTGCGCAGGTGATCATAGTAAACCTCCTCGATAGCCTGGAAGTAGATGACGCCCTTCAATTTGCTCTCATGTTTATCTGCGGATGGGAGAAACAGAGATGTCACCCTGCGAAAAATCGTTCTCTTAATAAGTATTTTATTGCAATGTTTTTGTTTGAAAACATCATAAGACGAATTAACTCGAATATGTTCCCCGAAAACAAGCATTTCAACGTTTTTTTACTGGAAAACAAGACAAAACTACTGATTAACATGTTTTGCACAGCGATGGTTTCAAAAACAAATAAGCCCCCACTCCCCTGGAGAATAATGATCTGGTAAGCACCGATGTGACCTTGTTACTGCGGTGCAACCCCTTCATTTTCAGTCCGCGAAGAAATAAAGAGCGAGAGCTCACGCTTTGCCGAGCGCCACGGCTGGGTGATGAGCACGATTTCCTCAGCATTGCGGCAGATTTCATCACCATCAGATAGCATGCGGACGGGCTTCTGGTTATTTGTATGCCCCTAGCTAACCCGAGGCTATCGGAAATCATGGCAGCCACTGTGAGCTTAAGAATTACTAATTATCCGTATCCCCCCACTGCTGGATTCACCCACAATCCACTCTTTGTTCTGCCCTCGTTTCTTTCCCCAAACTCAGGGCAACGAAAGCATAAAGACACGTTTGCGGAGCGGCATTAGCATAGTGCACAGTAAGGAGGATGTTGGAAGGCGACGCTGCGGTACACATACCGGCGTAGTAGGAAAACGTCCTTTTAAGGCGATCAAAGACGAACCAGCGCTTCTTCCAGGATTTGATCTTTCCTCCCATCTTGACAAGATAGCCCTTGCACATCTTTTCGGTGAGAATCACGTGGTAGCACGTGTCCACACTGTGACCTGAAGACTCGATGTGGGAACGGAGGTCAAACTCCTCTTTGCGAATGGGCAGGTATCGGGTCATCGGGCGGGCCTGGAAATCAACAACGTGTGGTTTATATTTTTGTTATGACATGACATGTTTTATTTCCCTATCAATTAATTTATCCAAAATTCCTTCAAAAAAGGACATACTTTACTGTATATTAATGTCTGAAAAACGTTTGGCAGCCAGATCAATCAAGTGGACCTTTTTATGACAGTTTAGGTTGTAAAATGTCACTTTCTGTAAGTAAATTCTAATGAAATTATTATATATGGTCATACGTTTACATACATCTTGCAGAATCTACAAAATGTTTTCATTTCAATTCAACAAATATTACTAATTTTAACAAATATATTTATATTTTCTTGTGGACTACATGTAAACTTCTGTTACGTTTATGCTATAGCTTATGTAACAGCTTATTCCAGGCAGTACTAATTAACAAGCAATGTTTATGATCCCTCTTACTTTGTTAAAATTATACAATTATTATAAATTTGGTGGTTCCACAAAGCATATGTAAACTTGTCATCGCAAGTGTATTATATATATATATATATATATATGTA
>NW_015654497.1:121612-122004 GCF_001515625.1 Sinocyclocheilus rhinocerous
ATTCGTTGATATTTGTGATATCACAAATCCCGGAAAATGTGCGTTGTAGTCCAAACGAGTCGTTCGTTGTAGTTTTTGAAAAGTGATTTCTGTTAAATAAAATATCTCCTTTTGAAGTGGACTTTGAGCTTTGTAACTTTGCAGATCTTTTATATGCTCAAACAGCAACATTACAGACTAACTAAAGTTGAAAAAGTGAAAAAGCATAATAGGACCCCTTTAATGTTTTGGTTACTTAAGGATTGGTTACATGATTTTTTTTGTCCTATCAATTATACATTCCTTAAAAATGTTACTTCATACATAAAATTATTTGAACTCACATCCTCCATGAGGAACATGTTTTTAATTTCTGAAAATATATGAAAAAAAAAAAAAAAAATATATATATA
>NW_015654497.1:123184-138869 GCF_001515625.1 Sinocyclocheilus rhinocerous
AAAAAAAAAAAAAAATATATATATATATATTCAAAAATGTCAGTGTGATACAACTGTCTTGATAACATAATTAAAAAAAGGATCATTAAATTCATGAAATTATTCATAATAAAACCTTAAGTAGTTTGTATCATTTATTATTATTTATCATTAAAAAATAAAAAAAAAACATTAAAAACTTTACTGCTTATTAATGTCTGAAAAACTTTTGGCGGCCAAATCAATTAAGTGGTATAACCAACATGCAGAAACAGAAAAAAACAAAAAACAGATCCTAATGATGACTATTTGACATGATAATTTTATTGACAGTTCAGATTGTAAAAGTGATGGGAATTCCAGCTCTTTTTAGGGATCCGGATCATTTGGCTCAGCTCAGCAAAAAGAACTGGCTCTTTCGGCTCCCAAATGGCTCTTTATTTAGTACCCGCTCTGGCTTTTATAATTCAGTCAAATTTCTCAATGTTTTGACCTATGTCTGGTATGTGTGCACAAATATAATTAAACTATTCAATGTAATTAAACTAAACTATTAAAAAAAATACAAATTTAAAACAATAAAATGCCACATAATATTCAATTTTGTTAATTCACACTATAATTCAGATTTTCACGATTCAAATTCAAATTGTTTTGTCATATTTCTGGTTCCATAAACCTTTCCAAAATACCATAATTTTACATTATTTTTTGGCATAAAAACCAAAAACGTAATTTATGTAAGAACATAAAACTGAGCGCTTGATCTGGGAAACATCTGTAGAAACATCTGATAAATGTCTTAGAAAAAGCAGATTTACATACATTCTAAATCATAAACATCTTCAAACATCTATTTAACATCTGATAGGAAACGTCTTAGAGACATATTGCAGATGAGCTAAAAAATACAAATCTAAAAAATCTAAAAAATACATCTTGCAGATGTAAATGCAGACATTAAAGGGGTCATATGACGTTGCTAAAAAGAACATTATTTTGTGTATTTGGTGTAATGAAATGTGTTTATGCGGTTTAAGGTTTAAAAAAACACATTATTTTCCACATACTGTACATTATTGTTTCTCCTCTATGCCCCGCCTTTCTGAAACGCCTTTCGATTTTTACAAAGCTCATCGGTCTGAAAAAGCGAGGTGTGCTCTGATTGGCCAGCTATCCAATGCGTTGTGATTGGCCGAATACCTCAAGCGTGAGACGGAAATGTTACGCCCCTCACATACCGTGTCCGGCCGGAGCGACGAGACATAAGGATACCTCAAGCGTGTGACGGAAATATTACAAAGCAAAGGTTCTACAAAGCATGTGCAAACTTGTGATCGCAACTGTATAATATATATATATATATATATATATATATATATATCAAGGTAAAATAAATATTTCTATATTTCAAGGTTTAAATTATATTTCTAATTAAATAAAAAACTAATAACTATGTAATTAAATTTAAAAAAATGTTTTTATTAAAATTAAACTGTAATTTAAAAGCTTAAAGCTTTTATTTAAAAGGGTATAAAAAAATTTCATAACCATACGAAACCTACATGAATACAAAGAGTACATATTTGTACAAAATTAATCCATTAAATTGATAGTCCTAGTAGAATCACTATGGACTTTCGGCACAGATCTGCGACTCCTCACCTGAGAGAAGTTTCTGGCCCTCATCTTCACCTCCTTCTCTATCAGCTGCTGTCTATGTATCGTCTCCTCCTGCAGTCTCTTCTCCGCCTCCTCTCTTCTTCTTCTCTCCTCCTCTAGCATGAGTTTACGGGTCTGAGTCTCTCGTTCCTGCAGCCAAAAGAGGGCAGATGTTATTAGACAACGCTGGGAGGCAAAAAAGCTGAATATGGTTACTGTATTGATTGTATACTGATATTATGACTTACTCTGGACTCTATGAGTCGAGCTTTCTCCAGTTGTGCCTCTTTCAACATCTTCTCCATCTCCTCAATCTTCAACGCATCCATACCACTGGCACTGTGAAACACATAAAACTTCAGTCAAAGTCATTTACTATATGTTTTTGAACCAAGACAGACAGCAAACATTTAAATACTCAATCGAAAGTTGCGCAACCGTTCAGTGATTTTACCCCTCGGTGATCTATTTGGTGAATGATGGAATGGAGACCAGTAGCGGTGAGACCGGTGGATTACGAAACATTTCGTCATATATGAAAATAAAACTGGATTGCACATACAGTACAAGCATGAAAATCTGCCGTGAAACATGAAATGAAGCACATGTGGACTATAAACATAGAAAAAGTAAATGAGTAATGGATTCCTCTAGAGAAGAGTCCCAGACTAGCTTGAAGCTTTATAAAGACAAGAGTAAACAAACTGTATGAGAACATTTCAAGTAAATAAATTCTCTCCTGAGAGAGAAACAGCTGAAGGCCATCTGTTTACAAAGCTGTCATGCTCCAGTCCAGCTCCACTGCTCCACCGCTTCACTGTACTTTACAGGCTTTTGTTTACAACATCTTCACACATTCCCCATGATTACGCTTGTAACTGAAGACAACATGTCAGTGTCAACTAGGTTGTGTGTCCCATTCAGAACTGAAATGAGAATGTCTTTGAAATTCAATTCCTGAATCCAGATTTGAATTTAAGAATATTTGAATCTAAAGTGAAATGGAATGACATTCAAATAAATTCATATTATGGCTGTGAGTGTAGTTTTTAATAATACACTTCTGTTCAAATGTTTGGGGTTAGTGATATATTTTTACTTTTTAAGAAATTAATACTTTTATTTAGCAAGGATGCATTAAATTCATTAAAAGTGACATTTATACTTATTTAGACATTTATAATGTTACAAAATATTTCTTTTTCAAATAAACACTGTTTATTTGACTTTCTATTTATCAAAGAATCCTTAAAAAAATCTATCATGGTTTCCACAACTGTTTTTAATATTGATAATAAAAATGTTTCTTGAGCAGCAAATCAGCATATTAGAATGATTTCTGAAGGATCATGTGACACTGAAGACTGGAGTAACGGCTGCTGAAAATTCAGCTTTGCATCACAGGAATAAAATATATTAAAATAGAAAACACTTATTTTAAATTGTAATAATATTTCACATTATTACTGTTTTTACTGTGCATTTGAACACATGAATGCAGCCTTTATGAGCATAACTGTATTTTTCATTAAAACAAAATCTGACCATCATGAGCATAAGAAACTTCTTTCAAAAACATTTTTAAATCTCTTAAACGCAAACTTTTGAACTGCAGAGTACACTTCATTTTTCAGTATGACTATGAGTTATTAAACATACGTATATTACATTAAGCAATTCCAGAAAATTACGTCAATAATTAATATTAATTTTAATAATCAATAAATGAAAATGTAGATAAATTTTCTATATATGCATATACATACTATTTCATTATGTTTAGTAACTGAACTTTCATTTTGTGAACTCTGATGCACTTTATCCCCAACATTTCCCAGAATGCTCTAATTTACCCCAAAGTCTTTAAAATGGAGACAAACAATACAAAGCAGGCTTACCGTATATATAAATTATTAATTTTTTTGTGTGTAGAAGAAAATCTGTTATGTGACTGTACTGACATTCTTTGAATTACAATTAAGTGCATTTCTCTTCCTGTCATTCCAAATCAAATTCCACTCCAACATGCTCTGCAGCGTGACCAATTCAATTCAAATCTACACTCATGAACTGAATTCTGAATTTCACTCAGCCCTGGTGTCACGTGCTGGTATTTGCACCTCATTAATTTCCACAACCTATAATTCCTTTCTCCTTTCTCCTCCTCATCTGTTATTCATAAATGTCAAATTCTGATGAAAGTATAACAGGACACTTAACTGCCATATGTACGTATAGTTTACACAAGTACAATGGATTATTCGTATATGCAGAGAGAGGGATGGTGAAAAGCAGAGACAAAAAAAGTGGGCGCTCATTTATGACAGGAAGGGTGGATAAGCAAACAATAAAACTTCAGGCATGTGTTTATGGAAGACGCCTTTTCGACTGTTGACATTTTTGCAAGCCCAATTAGTCCTATGTGTGCTCTGACTGTCCCTGTTAAGTGGAAACTGAACAGACGACCATTTCAAGAGCCTGTTTTACCCAGCAACAACCTACAAGCTTAAAGACGTGACTTCACGCAGTCCGTTTAACCCAGAAACAACCTAATCTGTAGCCTCAAGCATCAAAGCCGTTCATTTGTTCTTTCCTTTTGTCAGGAAAGGGGGCGGGATGAAGCACGGCTGCTGCATTCTGATTCACAGAGTTACTACATGCATGTGAATTTATCTAAAATATACATTATTTTACACATTTTCACATGGACATGATATAATATAAATGTATAATAACAGACAGTATAACACATTATATTAATTTAAATATAAATTTTTTTATATAAATATGATTTCTTATATAAAATGACAATATATATTACAGATTTTTTTCAATGTTTTTGAAAGAAGTAGCACTATTATGAATTACCTTAGAATAAAAAAATAATAATAATTATAATATTTAACCAGACAATACATATAGTGTTACATTAAAATACAATTACAAATATTTTATATTTTACAGAACATCTGTCAGGGTCTGGCGTCTGGTGTTCTCCCTCTCACCACCAGAGGTCGCCATTTCCCATCCTCCCGGACTCCTTTTCCGTTACCTTGACTCCACACACCTGTGCACACACTCACAAGAGTGGTGCACGACTGGCCCCGAGGTTGAAGAAAAGGGACTGTTGATCTGCGTTTGAGAGCCATGTAGCGCCTCCCACTGGCACTGAGCCTCTACTGCAGCTTTCTGCTTCAGCTCGGCCAAACGCCTCCGCTGCTCCTCAATCACTTGCTGGCCTGATGTAGATAAAAAGCATATATGAAAGTCAAATCCACAAATAGGATATGCAGTGAACTAAATGTGTTTCAAAACTGAACAAGCTAAGCATTTTATAGGTCAAATATAGCTGCCAAACCCTCTTTTAGACTACAAAGTGCTTTGAAACCCAAGTGGCTGCACATCCATTTAGGATGGCATAGTTTGGCCATAATTTGCTCCATCATGCTTCACACATACACATATAAATATGCAACGTATGTGCGCTGAATAAACAGCCCAAGCAATACCTCTAAATCAAGATTCCTTTGTACGCTACCAGTCAAAACTCCACTACTCATTCTTTATTATATTTTTGAAAAGTATTGGAATTATGTTAACGTTAATAAAATTAAAAATTAAAATTAATTAAAAAACTAATGAAACTGATTAAACTAATTAAATATTTATGCTCTCTGCGATTTTAGATAACCACAATAAAATTTAAAATAAAATAAAATAAAATATTCCCAGTGATTTGGGAATTATGTAGAAGTCATAAAAAGTTTACATATTAAAAATGAAAATTAAATATAAAAAAACGAATTAAACTGATCTTATATTAGAGATAAAATAAAATATTCCCCATGATTTGGGAATTATGTAGAAGTCACAAAACGTTTACATATTAAAAATGAAAATTAAATATAAGTTAGGTACAATTAGGTATGATTTATATTTGCATAGAAAGTCATTTCAAAATATAATTCAAAAAATAATAATAAAATGCTCCCTGTGATTTGGGAATTTTATAGTAACCACAAAAATGTTAACAAATTAAAAATTAAAATCAAATGATTTAAAACTACAAGGTACAATTTATATTTGCATAAAAAGTCATTTCAAGCCTTTAAGTAATAAGCCTTCATAAGGTCATAAGGTTTTGAGATCGCCACAAACAAATTCAGGTATGTATAGCTTTTGACTGGTAGTGCAGCTAAAGTGCTTTAAATATTTGAAACTACAAGATTATCACTGATATCATGATTCAATTCATGCACAGCTATGCCATCAGTGGAAAAAAACTGGGTAAAAGAACATTTGGACACAGGCAAGACCGTTCCAATGGGGGTGGATGTGCACAAAATGTTGAGTTAGAATTAATGAGGATGCTGATTACGATGAAGGGCAGTCCAATGCTACTTAGAGCTCGCTCTACCTGTGGGACTGTCCATACTGGAGGATGACTCAAACATGGAGGTCAAGAATTCTGTTTGAGGGCAAGGGACAACAAAAGATGATTGATGATCAAAAGTTAAAAGACAACTAAGGAAGACGCCCAAAGAAGAAACTGGCATCCCATGGTCACTATGAATATGGAAAATAAAACTGATGTGGAAATTTAAAAAAAAAAGTAAAAGAGTAAATAATTACATTTTTGGTTGAGCAACTCCTTGAAGTTTGATGGTCATAAATGGCTGATGAGCCATCAAACATTAGTTTAAAAAATGTTGATCTTACAACCAGCTCTGAAATGTCAGCTGTCAAGCTGCTGTGTTTCTCATTACCTTTCTGCTGAAGAGCCAGCTGTCTTTTGGTCTCAATGTCCTGCAGGGTGGCTGCCAGGTTGCGTGGGAGACTCCCGGTGCTGTTGGCTACCATCAGAGGACTCTGGGTAAATAAAACAAACTATTATTTCCACCAGCATATTTAACAATAAAGGAGGGAGATAAATTACTACATTAAATGATGCAGGAGATTCTGATAACTGCACTATTTACACTGGCAGGGCTGTAAAAGAGAGAATTTACCCTGGCACGATGCTAACATAGTCTCAATGCAGTATTTACCCTGGCAGGAGTGTTGCGTCCCAGTGTAGCCGTAGTGTATGTGGGGGACAGACCAGCGCTGATTTTAGGTCTCAGTGATGATTGGCTTGCATCACTGTCCAGTCGAGAGCGGTACACCTGCAGGTCAGAATTGATTCATTGTGAGTCGAAGTATTGCTTTTCATTTTACTACTGTAAAACGGAGTTATAAACATAGTAACTCTAAGATTTAAAGTTGTAGTTCAACACAAAATTCAGTTCCCCTTCAGGAAATCACGCTCTGTCTGGACGCTTAGGGAACGCCTCTGCGTGACCACGTTCTGAAGCATGTGTGGAATCAGTCAAATGGAATGGCGAGACGTCATAGGCTGGATGACGTAGCGACCATGAAGCTTAAAAGCATGTGCGGTGGAAACAGTGTCAGCTTCTGTTTCTTCAGTAAGCACTCTGTGTGCACAACTTGTGTTGTGCCAGTGGGCTGACTGTCCGCTTTGTGAGCGGCTATCGTTACATACGTTCCGCTCCGCTCCCGCCGGGTGCTCTTCGAGGAGGGCACTTTGGTGAAAGTTCCTCGTGGCTTGGGTCCCCTTCTGCCAACTCAGAGCGGCGGCTGCGGTCATGGGGATCGCAAATGGATCTGGTGGAGGGGTTGGAGATGGGCTTGTCCCTTTCTTTACCCTCACCCACCAGATCTAGTGCTCTTTCTCAGGGATCGGAAGCACGCTCAGCAGTTTCTTCCCCCCGGGGAGAGAGCTCGATGCTCCACCTGTCTTCCTGAAGAGGTTGATGTGGTGGGCGTCGACAAGGATGAGACTGCAGACTCGCCACCCCAGTCCATCCAGTACGAGGAGCTGCTGGATGTAAGGATTTGGGCGGTGGCCAAGCTTAACATCAATTGGCCCGCCAAGAAAAAGGATGAGCATCCTAAGAGCAAGTTGGACAAATGCTGGGGCCTTCGGTTTTTCCCTGATCTTCACACCGAGGTTTCTAGATCGTGGGGTAAACCTTTTTCAGCCTGCATCTTCAGCCATGCAGTGATAAATTATTCTAAAATCGTGGGGCAGAGGGAGCACGGCTATGGGGTGATGTCTCGAGTAGAGCAGACACTTGCGAGCTATCTGTCTATCTGTCTTAGGACATCTTTGGCTTTGGTGGGTAAAGCGTATATGGCGGCAGGTCAGGCTTGGGCTTGTCTGCACACCATGGCAGTGTTGCAGGCTTGCCAAGCCGTCCTGCTCAAGTACCTTTGATGAGGGTGAGGAGGTGAAGGTCGATGGCATTAAAGAACTGCGTCGGGCCGCAGACTTGTCTCTCCAGGCTACCAAAGAGACAGCTACACCCATTGGTCGGTCTATGGCAGCCTTGGTGGCTATGGAGAGGCATCTGTGGCTGAACCTGTCCGAGATTAAGGACAAGGACAGGTTCTTCCTGCTGGATGCCCCACTTCCACCTACTGCCCTGTTCGGCGGCGCAGATAATTCTGCCGTCAACAGGTTTCAGGAGGCCAAGAAGCAGGCGGTTCCTTTCCAGCGGTTCCTTCTTCGCCGCTCTCATGTCCTTGGGGCTGCTGGGTGGGAGCAGCCTGCACACCTGGTCATTTGCTTCAGGGCACCGAGTTGACTGTTTAAAGTACACCAGAGGTCTCGAGAGACTGATTCCCTTAGTAGACCATTTGGCAGCATGGAAACTTGCCAAACATGTCTCAATGGGTCCTGCTGACTGTAGAAAGAAGCTACAGAATCCAATTTGGTTCTCATTCGCTTCAGTTCAATAGGGCCATTCCCACTCTGGAGATGTTGGCCATGTTTCATGCACTGAAACACTTTTTCCCAGACCTAAGAGGCCATCATGTGCTTGTTCGCACAGACAACGCATCGGTGGTCTCTTACATCAACTACCAGGGAGGTCTGCGTTCGTGTCCCCTATAGAGGCTGGTGCGTCAGATCCTTTTGTGGGCCAAGGGAAAACTCCTCTACTTGAGAGCAGGTTACATCCCTGGGCACCTCAATCAGGGAGCAGACATCCTGTCGAGGCAGGGGCCGAGGCCTGGGGAATGAATTCTGCACCCCGAGGTGGTGAAGCAGATATGGAGGGTGTTCGTACAGGCCCAAGTGTACTTGTTTGCATCTCAAGAGACACTGTCCTCTCCGGTTCTACCTCACACATCCAGCTTCTCTGGGACTGGATGATATGGTACAAACGTGGCCGAGGCCGCAACTGTATGCTTTCCCCCCGATTGCTCTGTCTGGTCCTGGGAGTTCTGGAGAGAGTGCGCCGGGATGGGGTTCGTCTGCTATTAGTAGCCCCATTCTGGCCGGGCCGAGCATGGTTCTCGGACCTGGTGCCCCTTCTCGACGGCTCTCCTTGGGAGATTCCCATCAAGAGGGACCTCCTCTCTCAGGCAGGGGGGCTCCATCCTTCGCCCCTGCCCAGAGTTATGGAAACTGTGAGTGTGGCCCCTGAGGGGGCACAGCTCATAGCTTCCAGTCTATCAACTGAGGTTGTTGAGACCATATTCCAGTCCAGAGCTCCCTCCACGAGGACACTGAACTCCTTGAAGTGGAACCTTTTTACTTCTTGGTGCGGCAACCGTCAGCTGGACCCAGTCAACTGCACGGTTGGTTCAGTGCTGGAGTTCCTGCAGGAACGGTTTACCGCAGGGTTAGCCCCCTCCACCCTCAAGGTGTATGTGGCAGCCATAGCTGCTTACCACACCCTATGGGTGGTAAGTCATTGGGGAGAAACACGCTGGTCCATCCTTAAGTTTGTCAGGTTTTACAACCTCAACATTGGAGCCACTCCTGGCTCCTCTGTTCTCTCGTCCTAGCTGTGTAGTGTTCCACACTAGGCAGGGATTTGTCAGCATGGCGGAGTGGGTATTCTCTATCCCAAAGCATCCAGACGCAGCGTGAGTTCCTGAAGGGGAACATTTCTAGGTTACGTATGTAACCATGGTTCCCCAAGGGAATGAGATGCTGCATCTCATTGCCATATTTCCTGCATCTCTGCAAACACTTCCTTCACTAATCAGAAGCTGACCCTGTTTCCACCGCACGTGCCTTTAAGCTTCCTGGTCACTGCGTCATCCTGCCTATGACATCTTGCCATTCCACTGGACTGATTTCACACGTGCTTCAGAGCGTGGTCACACAGAGGCATGCCCGAAGCGTCCAGACACAGCATCTTGTTCCCTCGGGGGAATGATGGTTACATACGTAACCTAGAGACGTTTTCATTTACTCAATGAAAATCTGAAGGTGAGCATGAGCAAATATGATTTGAAAGCTACAGTGGACGGGAATATGTTCAGTGAGGAAAGCCATCAAATGGTTTAGGTATGACTTATAGCACACAGTTTCGAATAAATTAAGTGAACTTTAGTGAACTGCATCTTTAAAATTTGTTTTTAATTATATCAACATTGTTAAAATGTTAAACAGGACACACTGCTTTATACTTAGAGATTAATGTCCCATACATTTTTGTAATTGTGATAATAATCAGGGATTAAAGCAAAAAAAAAAAATCCTGAGCCTGAACTTTTTTCCGGGGGCGGGGGCAGCACATGCAAAGCATGCAATTACTGTGGCAACTTTAACATTTGAAAGGATACTATGGCAAAGTTATCGCTTTCTTTATTCAAACTGATTTTCTTTTTCAAAAACAGATGTTTTTAGCAGGTACGAGCTGTAATGGCGCAGCTCTATTCTGGAAAAGGGGGCGGGGAGCAGCAGCTCATTTGCATTTAAAGAGACAGGCCCGAAAAACAGCATGTTTTTGCTTCCATTCAAAATAGGCATTTTCAAAATGATATAATAAATGATCTGTGGAGTATTTTGAGCTGAAACTTCACAGACACATTCTGGGGACACCAGAGACTTATATTACATATTGTAAAAAGGGGCATACTATGTCTCCTTTAACAATTCTTTTGATTTATTACAAATTTTTTATTATTTTAAAAAGCAGCCTGCTTATATAATTTAACAAAAATGCATAAAATAAATTTGATATAAAATTTATATGAAAATGTAGCCATGTGCAGCAATATTGAAAATTGAGGATGCAACGCATTGTGATATTGAATTGAATCGAATCATTGACATGATAATCATAATTGAATCGAATCGTGAAACCAGTGAAGATTCACACCCCTATCATATATTAAATAATGTAAGACAATTTTTATGTATTTTCACATTTTTAAAGCTTGATAGCCTCTGGTCCCCTCCCACTCTCGTTTTAACGGAAAACAGCGGCTTGGACATTCTGCTCAACTTCTCCTTTTGTGTCCCATTTAAGAAACAAAGTCATTCCGCTTTGGAACAAAATGAGGATTAGTAATAGAGTAAACACTAACAGAATTTGTATTTTTTGGTGCACTATTCCTTTAACAAAAGGAATTTGCTATAGATGGTTCTCCACACAACAGTACAACAACAGAAGATTGAAACCTTGAGACCTTGAGCAAGAGTCAAGAGCCAAAAAAATAAAATATATATATATATATATATATATACTGTATATATATATATACGCAAAACACCCACAAAAACAAACTTACTTAGACACGTCAATATAAAAGAGTCCTATGAAGATGAAGTATGAAAATGTGGAAGAGCAGAATAGGGTAAAAGAGAGCTGAGCTTCTGGCTGTTACCTGCGCAGGCTTGCGTGATGAGAAAGCTTTAGCCGGGAGGGGAGGAGGAGGGCAGAGATGGTTTGCATCTCCAGCTGCCATTACCTCCTGGTACCAGCACTCTAAATCTAGAGCGGGCATCTGAAGCCTGCCCCAGTCCGACTGACACTTAACACACACAGCACATCCATAAGCACAGACAGCATGAGTGGGAGAGAGAGAGGTGGAACGGTGGAATGCCAGAGAGAGAAAGAGAAGAGTGTTAATGAGCAACTGAATGATTTGTTCAATGACTGAATGATACAGGTCGTTGATGATTCCCAGCCCTAACCAGGAATAAAACGAGAGAGAACACAGAGGAGGAGAGACACACCTCGAAGGAGAGAGAGAGGAAAGAGCCGTGAGGGGAAGGGAGGTAGGAGAAGGCGGAGTCTGCGAGAGAAGACTGAAGTAATTGGATGGGTGAGGTAGGGGAAGACTCCACCTTCGGCATCCCATAGATCTGGTTTAATTGGCCGACGGTCACATACTCCTGACATCCAGGAGTGACACGCGGACACAGGCAGAAGGGAAAAACAGGAAGTAGCAGTGCAGGAAAAAGAAGTTATAAAGTTAGCAACTAGAGCACATAATTAAGTAAAACAAAGCTATTCAGTTCCATCTATGCATAAACATCAGCCTTTATACTGTGTCCTAACTAGATGCAATGCGACAAGTTTCCAGCAGCAGGTTCTGTAATTTATCCGTCTACAGTTAAAGCGAAAACAGCCAATCAGAACATATTTGATGTTTAATATACAGTTATGTGGAGTAAGATTGTGACCCAATGAGACTTCTCGATAGGGAGGGCTATCTGCAACCAAATTAATAAAAAAATGCAGCTGGTTAGGACAAAAAAAAATTACATGTAAGATACTGCTTTATTGCATCAAGCTTAGAGTTTGATCAGGTACTGGGTCATTCTATAAAACAGGTGCCATTTGTGTTTATTTATGTATTAATTAATTAATTCATTCATTCATTCATTCATTCATTCATTCATCCATCTATTCATTCAATTTATTTATGCCGTTTTTATCTTTCCTACCTCTGTTTCCAACTCCTTAATGTATTATCAAATATACACATTTGATTGAAAACAAAATATATGAAAAGAAAAGCTACCTTTATTATTTACATGCATCTATCTACCTTGTAGTTTCATGACCTTCATGGCTGCCAAATTAAACTGTAAAACTGTCAACTGTTACCATAAACCTTTATTGTTTTAGAAAGCATAATTATATCCAAACAACGGTTTATTTCAGCATTATCTATATAGTATTATTTTTTTTAATTAATGTTTTAAATTAGCTTTTATTTTTATATGTTCAGTTTGAATTTTTAGTTCATTTTTAGTAATAGCTTTTTTTTAACGCTTTGGTCATTTTCATTACTTTTTAAAAATAAAAATAGAATTTCATTTTATTTCAGTTTTAGTTTTTATTTATTTCCAGTTAGTAATTCAGTGCTTTACCTTAAACTTATTTCAGTTAAGTTATCAAGGCAACATTTCTCATTTTCATTAATTTGTTTTTCGTCAAATATTTTGTAACAACGTTCGTAAATCGGGAAGGAGGCGGGAACCGGCGAACATTTAAACATAAAACTTTAATAAACAAATGAACGAACACAAAACGAAAGTAAAAGTGGCAACCCCTCACGAACGACTGCCGCATAAAACATAATAAAACAACAACATAAATAGTCCAGGCCTGGTCCTCTCTCATCCTTCCTCCGTGGGACTCGAGAGCGGTGAGTGGCGCAGGTGTCGCTCATTATCATTTACTCCACCGGCCTCTCTCCGTTCCCACGGCTCTCGGCCCCGCCCCACTTGTCACATATTTATATATTATTCAACTTTACTCAATTAACAAAAATGTTTTTAATAGTTTTAATTATGATAACTCTGATCTGAATTTTTTTAATCTGAACTTTAATTCGAATATAACATTCGCTGTATTTCACTTGAGATGCCATAATGCCGTTTATTAAATGAATAGTTCACCTATAAATGAAAATTTGCTGAAAATGTAATAACTCTCACTGCATCCAAAATGTAGAAGAGCATTATTATGGATTAATGACTGGTATTTTGGCCAATAGCATTGGTTAAAATTATGGATGCACCGATACGATACTGGTATCGGTATCGGGCCCGATACTGAGCTCCTGTACTCGTACTCGTTAAAATGCCCCGATACCAAACGCCGATACCACACAGCATGTGATAAGTGCCATATTCAGACACACAAGTTACTTAATGGTAGGGAGGGAGAGAGAAAGAGAGAGAGAGAGAGAGAGAGAGAGAGCACTTCTGTTGTGTGATCTTTGATGTTCACTCACTTAGCACACGCATCATTTGGATTAAAACTAAATCGTAAAAATAAGACCAATTTTAGGGGCATTCACTATAAACAATTTATTTTCTGGCGAAAGTGAATCTAGCAGCCTGTGTGAAATGCGCTAGGCTGTACTACTTGTCCCTCTATCAGTACAAATACGTGCACGCGTTGCGCGTCAGGAGACTACAGGCTGTCATTAAGGCTAAAAGTTGCCCGACTAAGTATAGATGGTTTTGTAAATACTGTCATACTAACAGCTGTCTGAATAATTTTTTGGTTGATTGTAATCTATTACATACCTTTCTATCAAAGTTATCTGACATTATTAAGCTGAATTTGTTCTGACACAGTTTAACTCTGAGTTCTTGTCATATTTTATTACCATTTTCTAAACTATAGCGAATAAACTGTGATAAGTGAGGAATGTTGAAGGTGTCTGAATAAATTTTGGTTTGACTGTATCTATTTGATAAATGAAGTTAACCAACTAACATTATACATACTCTTTTGGTTTCTGTACCCAATATTTAAAAAAATGTACAAATGTAATAAAAATATCGGTATCGGTACTCGGTATCAGCAAGTACCTAAAATAAAAGTATTGGTATCGGGCGAGTACTGGAAAAAGTGGTATCGGTGCATCCCTAGTTAAAATGTTCAAAGTTAAATGTTTAAGTTAAAATGCCTTAATGATGGTTAAAAACACCCAGCTTTTTACTTCAGAAGATAATTGATGGACTGGAGTAGTGTGGTTTATATGTGGATTACTGTGATGTTTTTATCAGCTGTTTGGACTCTCATTCTGACGGCACCCATTCACTGCAGAGGATCTATTGGTGAGCAAGTGATGTAATGCTAAATTTCTCCAAATCTGTTCTGATGAAGAAACAAACTCATCTACATCTTAGATGGCCTGAGGGTGAGTAAATGTTTAGCAAATTTTAATTTTCTCAACTATTCCTTTAACACTTAAACACATTCTTTGTCAGAATATTTATGATCAATTTCCTTATTAAACTGGAAAAGGCACCCATTTCCTAGCATGACCCGTAATACTATAATGCTTGGTTATGGTCCTGTATATGATGTAAAGCTAACAAATATCTACAGCACAAATATAAGTAGCACTATAGGTATGAAGAAAGGAAAATAAGTTTAAAAGAGAGAAGCAGAAAGAAGAGAGCAGCTATGATACCTCACGGGGGGCAGTTACAGCTGGGTCAAGGGCAAGCGAGAGGCCGTGTGAGGAAGCGTTGGTGAGCTGGATGTCATGGCAATCACTCCCATACATCTTATAAACATCCGACAGCTTCAAGTACTCCTGAGAGACGTTACCAGTCAATCAATTCACACAGGACAGAAGTTCAGCTGTCAGTTTACTCACATCCAAACCCAATGAGAGCAGTTCTGTCATATTCATGCCTCCATCTAACTCTTTATATGAATTCAAATTACAAGTTACTCAAGCAGTGTATCCCAAATCGCGTACTTATGCACTGTTCTATGCCATTTTGTAGTATAAATAGTGCGAGTAGTGTGTTCACACTGAACATTCCAAAAAGAAAATGTGCACTTTAAATACCCGGATGATGCACTTAAATAACCGAAAAATAAACTAAGTGTGGAATGTCGGAAACTTCATGCACTCAACTGTCACGGCTTTAATTATGTAGCAAAGGGGGAGAGGCTATCAGACTCCAATTATGAATGACAAAACAACCTTATATAATTAATACACTACATGGTTGAGTACAGTGCATAAGTACATAGTGTATAAGTGCATAGTGTATAGTGCGGCATTTGGGACGCAGCTATAATTTCAAGTAGTCCAACTACAGTCAAATTACTTTTGAAAAAGTAGCTACTCTGCAAACACTTAACAAAAAGTAAATACTCTTAGCAATATTTATTTAGTTTCATAACAATAAAATATACCAAATAAAATCAAATATATATATAAATTAATTTTAATAATTAATCATACATATATATAT
>NW_015654497.1:138941-166215 GCF_001515625.1 Sinocyclocheilus rhinocerous
TTAATCATACATATATATATATATATATATATATATATATATCAATTAATTAATTAATAATGTTTCACAATATTCCTTTTTTTACTGTATTTTTGATTAAATATGTATAAAGCCTTAACATAAGCATACGATATTTCTTTCACAATAATATAAGAAAGATAATTCTTTCACTTTTTTGTTGTGTAATCAAAGCAATATTTACATGGAACAAAAACAATTATGATCTCAGTTATAAATCTAATAAAACAATAAAACACAGTGGATAAAATTTATCTGTAAATCATTTGCTGAATCTAAATAAACCAATTCACTCAAATGGCAAAATTTGTTAGCTATTTCCTAACACTTGATGTGTTGATGTGAAACTTTTTCTAAGCGCCTTGGCTGCATACAAAATCAATAAACCTCTTCCAAAACTTCAGAGGAAGTGTGATTTGTCTTTGGAAGCCTGCAAACATGAGATCCCAACAAGTCAATTGCTCTCCATAAGGCAACAAAAATTGAGATGCTCTGTACTGGCATGTTCTCAGAGCACGCTCCAGGCTGCATGCATCGACAGTTAGTTCAGTTACCTCCTGAGGCACCATGGGATATGAGTGGAATGAGGAAGCATGAAAGGGGGAGGAGTAGGGGTGGTCATCGTCTAACAGGTCAGCCTCGCTGATGTGAAGCACATCCTGGGCGGAGGTTTATAAGTCAAACCATATCCTGAGTCTAAAAGATTTCATTTCCTGTTTCGCTAACCAAAATGTTATGGGATGGCACAGGGGACGCATATGCTACCAGGAACATCTGGCTACAAAGCTAAACCTTAGCTTTCCTAGCCCAAGAAAACCAAACTACAAAGATGGATTGCAAAATGTTTGCTAAGAAACATACTACGGGTCCCCATCAACCATTTGAAGGTCCCATTTGTACTTGGAAAAAACTAAACATTTAAAAAATACGTTAACCAACAAATACATTCTAATTTCAAGCAGGGGAGCAAATATTTAGCAGTTATATCTTGTAGCCTAGCATAACAGGCTCATGAAGCATTTGATGACAGTTCTGCTTACCTCTTTTATAGTGTTGGAGCTTTTGGGGAACGTCTTTCCACCAGTTAAACTCTGGTATCTTCTCTCCAGATTAGCTAGCCTTTCCTTTTCCTGAAACATAGATTCCAAGTCAATCAGTTAAAAACAGTATGATGTTTCCACAAAAATATAAAGCAGCACAACTGTGTTCAACATTGATTATAACAAGAAATGTCTTGAGCACTAAATCATATTAGAATTATTTCGGATGGATCATGTGACACTAAAGACTTGAGTAATGGCTGCTGAAAATTTAAAACAGTTATTTTAAATTATAATAATATTTCACAATAGTTTTTACTGTATTTATGATCAAATATGTATGTAGCCTTGGTGAGCATAAGACACTTATCTAACCCAACTAATAAATCTAACTGACCCAAAACATTTTGAATAGGAATGTTTTGTTTTGTTTTTTATAATCAAATCAAAGCAATACTTATATGGAACAAAAACAATCATGATCTCAACTGAAAACTAATAAAACTAGAAAAATATTTGCAATTACCAAAAAGAAGCATACTTCAAGTTTATTTTATACTTAAGTAAAGTTCCAGTATATTTTTAAGTATACTTTATGTAGTAAGTATACAAATATCAGTGTACTAGTAGTATACTATTTACTAATTAAATACTTGTAGCATTTTTAGTACACTCAGAAGTATAGTCTCAGTAAACTACTAGTTTAGTAGTTTTATACTGCAATTATACTCGTAAGTTTTCTTTAAGTGAACTTTACATCATACTTTAAGTATACTACTATGTCCCTATTTAGGTATTAATTTGTATATATTTTGCTATATGAATAGGCTATCTGAACATACAAACATCAAAAGAAAGAACGGGGTATTTGCTTGTAAACAAAAACATTTTATTCTAGCTTCATGCATTCTTTTTTGTAAACACTTGAATGTGGGTAAGTTTCATAAAAAAAAAATTAAAAAAAGAAATAACATTTTGAACAAAAAGCTGAAAAAAGACTATGAATTGGATTCAGAATGATAATCAAAATGTAGATGGAGTCGATCAACACCCCAAAGCTTGACAGTAACTTTACACAGTTTTGATGCTGTTTTATGTCTGATCGTGTGACATTACATGTGGATTCGGTTTCTTCTTGGCTTGTTTCTGTACAGAAGATGTATAATAGCGCCCCCTACCATACAACAATGAAAACATGGATTCCCGGAGCACAAGTAGCTATAGCTCAAATATATATAGACTTTTTCTATATAGACTTTTCTTTTTCTAAGTATAAGTCAAGTATACTTGTCATTTTAAGTATACTTCTGAGAAGTACATAAAGCACATTTCTGAGAACTACATAAAAAGTAGACTGAAAGTATACTTTCCTATTTTTTAGAAGCTTTTGCTTTTAGAAGAAGTATACTAATAGCACACTTGAATAAACTTCTTTTTTGTAAGGGTGGGCAGTGACACGGTTCATTTACACAAACTATCCAAACAAACCAATTAATTCAAATGAGTACTTTTAGTTAGTTATTTCCCAACGCACAGATTTTAATTCAATCATTTTATGCTAAACTTTTGAAAAAGTTGGTCTTTTTTTACCAAGCAACCACGAAGACATTGATATGGAAGAGGTTTTGGAGAAATTTGGTGCAAGTCCTCATCCTAAAGTGCTCTTAAAATGAGCAAGAACATTAAAAGTGAATATAGGAAGTCATTTTCATTTCTTGTACCTTCTGTAGCAGTTGCAAGGTCATACTTCTGTCCTTGGCCAGTCTCTCACACTCCTGAGTGGCCTGTATTCCCAACTGACTGGCCTGGCTTTCCAATGCCACAACTTTTTCCTGGAAACAACAATTTGGACATTAGGTTGAGATGCTCTTGGTGCATCCATGCTTTATTATATGTGTCTAAGTTTCATTTACCTTTCTTTTGGTGATGCTGCTGTGGTACTGAGCTCTGTCCTGCAGCAGCTGCTGGGTGATGGTCTCGCGCTCCTCCTCTAGACTGCTCTCCTTCTCTAACTGCTGGAACTCCAAGTCCTCAAACTGCTTAGTTGCAACCTCAATGGTCTCAGCTTCCTACACACACGTACATCCAAGTATAGGGTCAAACACTAGTCAAAGCATCCCATAAAATGACAGCATTAAGCATGCTCTGCAGCAGTCAAGCTGAGTAAGCTTAAAAAGCCACAGGGAGGAACCAGTAGGAACGTTATGCAACATGGTCTGTAAACCTTATCCAAATACAATCCAAAAAGTAAAAATACTTTAAAATGTATTTGATTAAAATATTAACTAAATTATTTGTTATTAAATAAACATTTACTAATAATACTACTTATAGTCATTAATTCTTTATTTAAATGTAAATAAATAATTAATTTTCTTTTCAATTATTGAAAATGATTGGTATAGAAACAGGTATGGGTAACATTAATTAATTTAATATTACATAAACCATATTTAGAAATACATTTTAAAATATATACAATTTCTACATATTCTTAAGATATTTTTTTATGGTTTATATATAATTTTAAAGACTTCCTGCAGTAATTTCAGGTCTGTGTGGAAATAATACACTCTTCCAGAATCCTTAAAGATCTATCATAATACACACAACTGAAACCCAAGTACATCAAACATCATTTAAACAGTCAGCTGGGACGGTAAAACTAGGAAAGACTGAAAAAAGAGGAATGACATTGAGACTTCAGATCATAAATTCATCTTATGAAAAGTCTTGTCATTTCTATATACAGATCTCAAGGACACTGGCTAACCCTTGCTGTCAATTCATCAAAGCATTTCTGACACTGTGAAGCTTGAAGGCTCAGTGCGCACATGACATCACTTCTCTCTCGTGCAACCCTTGGGATATTTCTGCCTGCAAAAAGGGCTAGTCATCAAAAACACTGCCCGAGCACTGTCCGATGAGATTCCTTCAACTATGCAAACCACAATAAATATGATATTTCTTCATATTTTAAACAGAGACTTCCTGGTATGCTTTGTATTTTTGTGTCTTTTTACACAAATCAAATCAAAATACATTGCAAAAATATCTTTTGGCCAAAGTATCATAATCTGTGTGGTATTGTTACGGCTCAGTGTGTTCTTTCTAATATTTGTCCACCAGGTGGTGGTGTTCCGTGGTTTTGCCTCTCCTTCAGCGCGAGCGTCAGGTACAGGTGTGGAGTGTTACCTGTGATTTGGCGTTTGGGTTTAAAAGACAGAGATTCAGAGAGCAGTGGGAACCTGGACTGGGCTGCCGTTCATCTTCCCTCTCCAGCCCTGGATTGTTTTCTTTTGTTTGTTTCTTTCGTTCTTTCTTTCTTTGTACTTGTACTTAACTTTTGTATTATTTGATTTATTCTTGATTAAATGTTTATTTGTTAAACTTAAGTCTTCTGTGTGGCCTCCCCTTTTGGTAATGTTACTTCACCCAGAGCCAGGTGGTTGTAACGGGTATATAGAAAGAAATGCATAATTTTCCCCTAAACAAGCTAATGCCGAGTTCACACTGCACGATATTAGCCCGATTTTTCACCCTTTAGCGATTTTAAAGATTTTATTGGGCATGTCAATAACAGCTGATTGCCTATATAATACTTAAACAAATACTGACCCTAACCCTATCCTTAACCCTAACCTTTACCTTATAATAACACTGGTTGCACTTCTAGATAAATAGCATGTTTGTCGTGATCGGATTCATTCTTGATTTTTCTAAACTGAGCTTTTATTGACTTGTGACGGCATGATTGATTTGACCAAAGAAATCGACTGGATGGGGTTTTTGCTTAACTGGTTTGAGGGAAATAATCATGTGAGAGAAGTGAGAGGTATCAAAACAAAACTAGCATTACGTTAGTTTCTGCATTAATAGATTAGTACATTGTTAAGTGTTATTAATATTTTGGCAGCAGACAGTAGCATGTAAGAAACCTCAATACATCCAAAAATGTCGAAAACATGCAAAATTTCACCAATTAACACCACTTTACCTCCCATAAGGAATTTAGACACTTTCTTCAGTGCACTAAACTAAGGCAGACAAGAATAAAAACATGATGTTCCCAGCAGAAATCATTCTTAATAATAATAAACATGGAATAATGGTTCTACTAGGATCATCATGGTGGATTCGGTGTAGGGTTGGGTACCGAAACCCGGTACCAATATGGCACCGGTACCTATGTAACCGGTATGTACTAGAACCGAATCAGAACGCAGATTTCGGTGCCTCAATTCAGTGCCATGACTGAGCGATCGCTTGAAATATTTGTCCTCTGGTTCTCCAAAACGGACGTAAGAAGCATCATCACTGGCACCGCACGTGAAAAATAGCACTCTCTATTCTAATGCTACTTCTAATTTTATCTGCTTGTTTTTTTTAATTAAAAAACTAGACCCTCTAACATTTGCACTCTCTATTCTATTTCTATTCTAATGGCCAATCCAACATTTTTGGGGGGAATTTTTATTTATTTATTTTTTTAATAAGTATCGGTTCAGGCACCGTTTAGGCAGTATCGATTTGGCACCGGTATCGAAAAAACCCCAAACGATACCCAACCCTAATTCGGTGTATAGACAACCCAAAGGAGCTTAGTTGGGAATGTGTATCTGAAAAGTGGGGTTTATAAAGCCAGGACTGTGGGACGGAAGCAGTTCTAAAAGTGCTGATGTTCCTGATGGTCACTGACCCTCTTGAGTTGTTCCTGTAACTGCTCCCTCAGAGACTCAGGGCAGTTATGAAGCTGGCTCGTCAACTCATTGTACTCATCCTGAAGCCTCTTCAGGGCTTCCCGCTCCGCCTCAACATTAGCCTTCTCCTAGAAAGAAAACACACCATCCGGGGAGGGGAGAGAAAGAGAACACAGCTCAAATCCACGCCATGCAGAAGCGTCCGTGGTTAGAGTTCACAACAGAGTGGGTGGAGCCAGAAAGGATGAACTCTAAAGGCCTGTTCACACCAAGGACGATAACTATAAAGATAACGATAAAGATATAGTTCTAAAAATCTTTCTCAATATTAAAGAATAGCACACCACAGAGACCACACCACAGCTATAACGATAAAGGCACAGAGAAACGATATCGTTGGAATCACTTTCAGAACGATTTTTTTCCAGCTGATGAATGATAAAAACATTGACAGTCAATCAGAATCAGTCCTGCTATAAGGAGCTCAAGAATTTAAAGCGGCAGACTAGTGTGCGCATGGAACAAACAGATGATATCGTCCGCTGGTGTGGACGCTAATATAGTTATCTTTATAGTTATCGTTCTTGGTGTGAACAGGCCTTAATGGATTAGTTAACTTCAGAATTAAAATTTCCTCATAATTTTCTCACCCCCATGTCATCCAAGATGTTCATGTCTTTCTTTCTTCAGTCGAAAAGAAATTAAGGCTTTTGAGGAAATAAAATACTATGAACTACGTGGCACTGGACTGTAGGCCATCAACAGGGGCAAACAGACTTCTGTTCTCAGGCATTTCTTGGTCAATGACTTCAGATGTAATGAATTTCCACTGGTATGTGCTTTTTAGATGATATTATGCTATATCAGATGGCAAGAATTGATTTGTTTGGCATCGTCGGCTAGTTTGAAGCTGGCCTTTTTTCTTTCTTTTATCATAAAAAGAAAGATTTGCAATAGCATCATAATGCATCAGATTTTGTTTTTTTTTATAGTTAGTCCTCGGATATTTCTAAGGCTAGATGTTGAGCTACTCTACTGCACATTGCATTCATGCATGGTTTTCTTTTCCAGACCAATATGAGAACATTCAAGGCATGTCAAAACATCAATATATCAAAGCACAGACAGAACCAGATTCTGTTTAAAGAACTTTAAAAAGCCATTTTCAAGGTTTATGGGGGAATTTTCCATGTTTGCACAAACACTGCACAGATTGTTTGCAGTCAAGATCAATCTAGTACAAATTACAGCCGGTCTGGTAACATGAGCGTGGTGGTAGCCAATGGGTTCAAAGCAAACAAACAGATCAATAAAGATCTGAATGAACACTCCTGTTTTATATATATATATATATATATATAAACCTTCTTGCAATCCAGAGTACTGCAATATCTTTGAATAAAATATATTTATCTTCATATATATATATTTATATTTATATATATCATTACATTTTTTTAGGAATACTTCATCCAAAGATGAAAATTGTTTGGTTGCCCATGTCATTATTAACCCATTTGAGTTTTTTCCCCCCCACTGTGGAACACAAAATGACTATTTTTGTTGCTTTTTTCCAAGCAATTGCAATGAATGGGGACTGGAGCTTTCAAGCTTCAAAAGGTGCAAAGTATCATACAAGCATAATAAAAAATTAAATATTGAAATGACATTTCAGCAGCTTTACAGAAAATCAAGATGTTAATATAAACATTATCTTAATCTTCTTAATCTATCTTAATCCACTCGCCAATTTTCATTGGCCTTTTCTCTTAAACTCAGAGGTGATTCGGGTTCCCAAGTAAGACCCCTAATGTCGTCAAGACATAACTTTTTGTGGAATATAAAGTGCATTGGTCGTACTGATACTTTTATGTTGTTTTGCATCCTTTTTGAAGTTTGAAAGTTTCATTTCCTATTCACTGAAAATTTATGGGAAAGAACGCCGAGCACAGTGTTCAAAATTTCCCATTTTGCGTTCAACAGAAAGTAAGTCCATAATAACAAAAGGCATAATGACAGAATTTTCATTTTTGGGTGAACTGTTCCTTTAAGGATATCTCCACTTGGCAGAATCGAAAAAGGAGACTAAAATACCCAGAGAAACCCAGAATCTGATGGATAAGAAATAAAAGCTGGAATTCTGAAACCGCGTGCAGAAAAAAACTTTCTAAAAGGCACCCACTGTAAGTCAGAGTCTTGCACCACTGGAGCTATTGTCCCTCATAGCCAGTGCGCTAATCCCAAAGCCTGAGTTTTGCTAAGCTAAACAGTTTTGAACCCGAGGGGGCGAGCAGAAGAAACGGAGAGACTGTCAGTGCGGAAAAAAGCAGTGAGGAGATTAGAGGTTAATGAAGGCTTGTTAGTGTTGCCAAGCATTGTAGAGGACCTGATGAGAACCACCACAAAAGGAGAGGAAAAAGACAACACCTCTTGTGAATGAATGCTTGATTACTAGACAGAACCTTGGCTTTCTGCCCAAACAAAACCAGTGAACTGCATTTAAATGTGACTATCATCTTCAGATCCTCTATTGTAGAATGTAGAATGACCAGATGTAATGGGAAGCAGTTTGGCTAGTTTGGATGAGCACTGTCGCTCTTTAGTTATTTTTATTTTTTTTTTACCTGGGGATGGCAATCGAGACCAGAATGGGCCTTGAGTGGCCATCCAGCAGAATGGCATGCCTTTAAGGAATGTCAGAGACCAGAAAAGGCTGTTCAGTCCAAAGAGGCTCAACAGTATAAAACACAAAACAGTCAGTTTGGGCATTTGAAGTTTCAAAATTTCACATTTCGGCGATATTTCACAAGCAAAAAATTGTCTATTGTCAATAGTGTATACATATGAAGAACAGCTTACAATGAAGTCACTTTTAAATCAAGCAGATTTCTGTTGGTCAACATGGCAATTTTACGACCAACCTACCAGTTGCGAAATCTGCGTGGGGAAATCTTTCACCCTCATGTGAAATTCGAGATGATGTGGATTCCTAAGCAATGCTAAATAAGACCACACCTTTATGGAAACATTTTTACTTCTACATGTAAAATGAATGCCTAAATATGTTCAGAATATGGACAATTACATTCTGTGAACTTTTATTTGGTGTGTGTATCCTACCTTGTCTTTCTCTCTCTGAATGGTGCTCTCCAGTTCACTGAGTTTGCGCTGCAGCTGGTTGATAATCTCTGTCTCAGCCTCAATTTGCTCCAGCTCGGCCTGTCTTTCTCCCTGCAGCAGAGCTCTTTCCATCTCCGCCTGTCCAGATCAACATATCAGATAGAGCAATTCTCACACAGGCCACATAAACACACCCAAGAGCTCCATCTGACATTCTCTGTTCCACTATGCATCACTTCCCTCTGCTTCCAACTGTTATCCACTATAATTAGGAAAGGACTTCCTGTGTATCCTTCAGTGTATTTAACTAGCTATATAAAAATGTTTATGAGAGTGGTTCACCTCCTGTTTGGACTCCTGAAGTTGCTGCTCCAGTTCTGTGATTCGAGCTTTGAGCTCATCTACCTTTGCCAGCACTCGAACCCGCTCCTCCTCCAGGTATCCCAGTTCCAGACGGCCAACGCTGCCCGATCCCAGAGAGTCCTCTGCCTAAATACAATTCACACACAGTTTATATGATTTACTTTTTACATATACTATTGCTCAAAAGTTTGAGGTCAGTAAGTTCTTTTGTAATGTTTTTGAAGTCTCTCATGCTCACCAAGGCAGTTTATTGATCAAAAATACAGTAAAACAGTCCTATTGTGAAACATTATTACAATTAAAAATAACTGTTTTCTATTTTAATATATTTTGAAATGCAATTTATTCCTGTGATGGCAAAGCTGAATTTTCAATGTCACATGATCCTTCAGAAATCATTCTAATATGAACATTTCTTATTATTATCAATGTTAAAAACAGTTGTGGGACTTAATTTTCGTGAAAACCGTAATACATTTTTTCATGATTTCTTGATAAATAGAAAGTCAAAAGAACAGCATTTATTTGAAATAGGAATCTTTTGTAATGTTATGAATTTCTTTACTGTCACTTTTGAATAAAAATATGAACAAAAGTATTAATTTCATCCAAAAAACACTACTGACCCCAAACTTTTAAACTGTAGTGTAATAATACAAATATGTAATACGAAAAGCACATTAATATTGTATAATTGATTAAAAAGGTAGATACTAACATTGTTAATAGTAAAAACATATATACCACAATTGTTCTTATTTAAAGAAGTAAAAAGAATCAGACCTGTCCATTTTGTCCATTTAGCAGAGCTGGTGGGGTCCGTCCGTCCTGCTGTGCACTCTCAGTGTTACTGCTGTCCTCCTTCAGGTTCTCCTCTTGGCTTTGACGATGTCTCTGCGTCACCCTTAGGGAAGCACTGCTCACACTGTCCAAGGAAGGACGTCTGACGTTAAGCCCGTCCCTTGAGCCAAGCCCCAGATCTCCCGCCGGCCCGTCTCCCTTGTTATACTCGGCACAGAGGTTCAAGATTGTTTCCAGCCGCTGCCGTTCCTAAAACACAACAGAGATGAGCTATTAGATGAGTCAGGGGTGGCAAACATTTCCCTCACGTTATCTAGTTTCCTCTGCGCCAGCCTCTGGCACTCAGCATCCTACTGATGCAGATCTGAAGAGAGGAGAGGAAATAAACAGAAGCGCCACTGTCTGGAGAGACTCTTATCAGGACCCTGTCCTCAAGCGAGAGGACGCGGCCCTGCTTTCAGCACATACAAACACCCAGCGCTTGTCAGAACAGGCCCTCTCTTACGGCAGACACTGAAAAAACTACGCAACTACACAGAACTCATGTAATGTCAGCCTGGGGGGTCTGAATGTGGTAACAGCTGCCCTCTTAAGTGAGTCGGGCCCACCTCAATGACACATTCTCAGTGTGACCTTTGGCCATTACATGCCATTTGCCCCAGACTGAGGCACCGACTCTGCTGAGTAACACAGTCTGTATGGTACGCAAATGGAAAAAATAAACTTTAATGTTTTTACGATATGTTAATATCTAGAAATGCTTATAAAATTGGCTGTAATATTTTGTGTGGAAAAATGCATTTAACAATGGTTTTGGGGTTCTATGAATGCAATTTATTAATGCAAGTACAGTTTCTTGTTAAATTATGCAGCTAGGCATTGAGTTACTACTGTGAGAACAATGAGCGCTCGGGAATTTAAATATACTTGATGACATTCAATGATTGGCTGACACTCCCCTAGTATAAAATCATATGACATGATTTATTTAAAATTCATGTATTTCATTCTAAGTATACTTCAAATCCATTAACATATTTTCTGACATATCACTTAAGACTTACTGGTATAAAATAATAATTAAACTTAATTTGGAGAATTTCTTTATAGTACAATGCACATTTCTTATGCCTAAAATGTGTTTTAATATCACTATTAATAAGGATTGTATGATCACTGTATAATATCATCTTTAAATGCAAGATATTTAAAGTGTACCTGAAGTATACATTGCAATAGTTCCACTTTAGCACAATCAAATATTCTTAAGTATATCTTTAGTTGGACCTCAACACTATTTCCACACAATTAAAGTGCATTAAGCACAAAATTAGTTGTTCCAATTTAGCAGACTTTAAGTATACCAGTTTAGTATACCAAAAGTACAATTGCAGGGTATTTTTATTAAGCACATAAATATGCAAATGTATTTGTAGTATACTTAGCACAAAAAAAATAGCACAAAAGAATTTCAAATACATTTTACTATATTTTTTTTCACTATGTCAATATGTGAATATTACACAGACTTACCATAATCTGTATATTATCTCTTTATTATCTTACAAACTTTTATCCTAGGATCTAAATTATATAATTACTTAATAAATATTTCCTTTTGAGATTTTAAGAAATGCTAGTAATTCTAGTAATATATCACAATATTATTGTTTTTACTCTATTTTGATCAAATAAATGCAGCCTTGGCGAGTATATAAAACTTTAAGAAATCTTACTGACCCCACACTTTTAAATGGTAGTATACATTTAAAATACATATTTAATTTTCATAAAATATCAATCTCTCTCGAGCCGCTCCATCACAAACCTTGACTACAAAACCTTGCTGTAGGATGTAAAATAATTGCACATGATTAAATCCAAGGCAGAAAAGGAAGATAAACAAAAAGAGGCATGCTGGTACTCCAGCAGGTTGTGTGTGCTCTCTTTGATGTGCTCTAGAGACTACTAGATGAGCACAGTGTGATTTGTGGAGGACTGTGATGAGTATTCTACAAACCCTTAATTAGCTCAACCTGTAATCATCAGCCCCCCCGAATCTCCAGGATCACACTGAAACGAGAAACATGGCTGAGGGGAATCGGTTCAGACTGTTCCCATGGCCCTTTCCCATCAAACTACCGAATCACAGACAGAGAGATGTTTCTATATCAAAAAGCACCAAAATCTTCCATCCAAATTACCAAATGAAAATGATTTTAGCTTGAATTTAAATAGGTGGCTCAGAGAGACCATTGAAACTGATCCACTGTGACATAAATCACTTAAAAATATGAAATGATGAAAAGAATGTTCAATCACCTATCAGAACCACATCAACATGTCTTCACCTGACAAGGCTGTCTCATCAAGAAAATCACACGTCTGAATTATGAAAAGCCCCCCTGCTTTCATTCCTCAGGCTTCCAGGCTCCGTAACAACCCAAACACCCTTCTAATACTGAAGAGGTGATATCACAGAAAGTTTCTCGTCAACTACAATTTGCACCAATAATTGCTGTATACTGTAACAGCTAATTATCTCTGCTTAAGGGTCAAGAGCAACATCTCCCATTTTTAGAGATTTTTCGATCAAAAACTGTCAAGACCTTGAACACAGATGTTCTCAATTCTAAAAGAGACGTTTAGTCCCACTTTAGACCAGGACTACGACAGACCCCAATGTGCACAACACTCATTTACGAGTTTAAAAGGGCCCTCTGTAGTTGTCATTAGCTGGTCCCCCTAGGGGAAGGAAATTGTTTAAGATCATGGCACACCCTGAGTATTAAAAGTGCTCTGAAACACACAGAGGCTGAGGGAACCGTAGGAGGGAGTCTAATCATTTGATCTGCTTCCATCCAGGCCTGTTGAGCCTCTGATCCTGGAGTTTACAGCCAGGCTTGATGAATGTTTTCAATCAAAGCCAGCGCTACCTGAACACTTCTAAAGCAATACGTTGTTTAATTGAGCTGTAAAGGAGTGCTAATACAACACATGAGGGAATACGACTAAATACCTATATGTAAATACCAATATATGACAACACACTGTAAGTCAGACTAATGTGTGTAAAAGTACAATATTAGTAATTAAACACTAGTTTATGGTACATTTGGATTAAATACACGTTATATGCGCAGTAAAACTAACTCAGATAAAAGAATGGAATGGAAACCACTCACTTACCCTCATGGTGACGTGTTAAAAGTAGCACACTAGTTAGAGAGAGTCCTGTGGTTCTCTCAGATGTTTCCTCATTGAGTAGCTCTCCAGAACTCACACACACGCTGAGACAGATGAACAAATAAAGCCCCTAGTCCCTCCGCCTCCAACACACACACACACACACACACACACACACACATACACTCTATGGTCCGTTTTCTCACAGCTTGTCCCGGTAGGTATGATCGCACTACATCTGGCTCATTTCTCTGCTGGTGGCTGCTAATGATGATATGATTCAATGTTCACAGAGGCTTATTGAAATGGATGTCTTGTTTTATCCATCAAGGTTTTGAAACACACGGGAGGGGAGGCCCAGACGCAAGTTTTAACACCATTCATTGTAACCCACTCAGGGGTCAGTGCTTACTAAACAACAACACCGTTTGTGTGGGTGCTGGTCAGATGTTCTCTTTGAGACTGGTTAATGTGAAAATTACAATTCAGTCAAATGCTACTTGCTGAATGCCAAATGGAAAAATATAGATGGTTTCCACTAGGATAACTGTTAAGCACTTCATACTTTCCAGATGACAGCAATGAACAGACGTAGCTCTCTGTTTACAAATCTCCCCACTTTGCTATGAGTTTTTGGTGAGCGTGTGTCTTAAAGGCACATTTCTCACTCAGGTGTGACCATTTCAGGAAAATGGCAATGGTTCTATTTACACTGATCTGTAAAGTGGCCAATTCTGAGTTTCTACTCTAATCTAGTTAAATAAGAAGTTAAAATGATCTTTACACAACTTTCCTAACTTGGCATGATGCTCAAATTTCAATAATATAACTTAACACGTAATTGATATTATATACAATTTATATCAAATGATAAAAACTTTGAAGTTCCATTCTTAAATCTCTGAATTATCATTAACATTGCTCTTTATTGTCTAATAACTTTTAGATTTACTTTCTGTTGTTGCTCAAAGCCATTGATCAATAGTGTACATCCAATAATAATAACAACCAATTATTATAATAAATATAACTTACCGAATAATATTAATATATTTTAAATATATGCATATATTTATATTTGCCTTTTTTTGTGCAATACTTAATATAGTGTAATTCATGAATTATTTTAAAAGTAAATCAACCGCAATATTATGCTAAATGCAAATGTAGATTGATGTAAAAATCATATTAATTCCAAAACTGATGACATTCAGTGTTTAAGAACAAAAATATGAATTAAATACGAAAAAAGAACCTCAGATCGGTTTCCCTGACTAAAAAGAAAAAGTAGTAGAAGTAGAAGAAGAAGAAAACAGAAAATTACTGCTGTTTAAGAGTCCTGGGAATTTAAAAATGTCCGATTCATACCGTCAAATAGAAAAAAATATAAATTAAAAAAAATTTAAATTCTGTGTCATGTGAAGAGAAAATAATGGGCCCTATTCAACTGCTGTACGAACGTATCCAAAGTGAAAATATCTCAGGTATTGAACATAAACGGTTATTAGTAATACTGGAAGCCCAAACAAAAACTGAGATATGACATTTGGAGAAACATTCCAGCTCTTTTATTTCCGCTCACACATTTTTATGCATTCCAACCACACAAGGACCAATCAGAGCTCAGGAGACATGGACTTTGCCTTCTGATCCCAGCTCTTACATTCCACTGTCTTCCCTCTGTCTGGAATGACACACACACAAACCTACAGCTCCTCAAATCCTTTTTCAGAGCCTCTCAAACCCCCAGTCATGTCAGAGGCTCTCTCCTGCTCTTCCTGACCTTTTTCTCTCTCTAAATGTGTGACAGGGTCACGGTGCGACTCTTACTGCTGTGACATGCCCGGACTGCTTGAATACCTTTAACCAGACAGACTTCAGTCGCTTCTGTTCTGGCTATCCAAAACAAACATCCAAAAGATTTTAAAGTGTGATATTGTGAGCTCTCAGCACTGTCACATGCCTATTTGTATATATTTTCCATTAAATAAAATTTATATAAAAATAAGTTTTTAAACATCAAATATTTATATTAAATATTATTTTTTCACATGTTGAAAAACTATAACTATAAAATATACTTTCCCCCCTCTATTCTTCTTAAAAACACACACACACACACACACACACACACACACACACACATTGGTTGAACAAATGGATAGTCCCACCCCAAACTCATGCCACTGGTTGAGCCAATGTCACTCACACTATCACTTTTGGGAAAATAAACCTATAAATGGTTTCCTTATAGATACAGATAGAATGAATGAATGAATGAATGTTCACGGAGGAATAAATAAGTCTTTCTCTTTCCTCTTTTCAAAGCTTGCCTGCAGAAAACCCACAGTGTGAAAAACATCCTAATATTTTCAAACACAGACTACAGACTAAATCAAGCACAGTAGCATTAAGTCCTCCAGTAAACATCCTGGGACGACACTTATATATGTGATATTTTAAACAACATAGACAACTGCATTCTTACTGAATGTCTTTGAAAAACAGCACATTACCACAAGCCAAGTCAACAGGACCAGATGCATCTGTTCATGGTGCACTCCAAAATGATGGGGACCTCTAATTTCACACAGAGTTTGAGGAAAAACAGCCTACATTTTTGGAATAGATAAAAATGTCTAGACATACACAGTTGTGAAACATGGGAAACTTGAAAAAAAAAATGCCATGGAGAAATATACAAATTAGTCCTTGACTCATCAATAACTCCATAAATAAACACACAGTATTCGAGAACCTAAATAAGTTTTATTTTTATTTTTATCCAAATTGTAGTCTTCAAAGACTACTTGCCCTTGTGTGTCTGAAAGTACACATAAAGGTCTATTTGTGGCCTAATAAACAGAAAACTTGTACTTGAGTATTGTACAGAATAGTGGCATATAATTCACATAACGGATGCATTATCCTCTGCGACCAAAGATAGAAAACAGGGCCCTCTCTAAAAGCCTTCAGATACCTGGCAAAAAGAACAAGACATAAATAATGGTTACTATTAGACCTTGCCTGTTATCTGTACAAATGCACTAAAAAGGTAAGGATATAGAGTGGCCTGTGGCCTCTTCAGGTTTATCACTTTGGCTCATTGTGTCATTGTGTCATTTCATGGCCAAGTTTAGAGCATCGAGATGCAGCGGAGGACAGAACTAACTGCCGCTTGTGTGAATCCCTTGGCACACTTTTGAACAGTAAGAGTTTCACTGCCAGCTCTTCTCAAAAACACCAGTGTGGAGGGACAGAAGGGTCTCTGCTCAAGGGCAGAAGAAGATTTTATATTTTATCTCACACATTTATTTTCCTGCTACACTGTAAAAAAAAATACCCCCTGTCCAAAATGGACAATTCTCATATACAAACGGTGCACAGGGTCATACACACAAAGACAAAACACCATCAGGGAAAATGAAAAGAAACATAATTCTCTGTTCACTCTCCTCGATGAATTGAGGTTTCATTTGTGTTGGTTGCAAACATGTGGGACGATCTATGTAATTAAGTTTGATACTTTAGGGTTTGTTCAAATCTCTAACATTAAGTTTGAACAATAGCTACTAATGAGACTTGCATCACAAATAAAATCACAAGACTTTATTAATCTGAACAATGGAAATCAAGCACCACAAGCGACTGTCATGTACTGTAAGTATCGAACTCTAGTATCAATATCTGTATCTTTCAGGATTACAAAGTCACCTGTGCAAATGTCAAACAGATCTTTTTGAGAATCCTTGAATATTGCTTTATATAACTCGATGTGTTGTTGCTAAGAGCACTCAGTGTTAGGGCTGTCAAAATGGCTGAAAAACTCAATTCGAATTTTGTACTTAAATATGATCAAAATTCAAATTATATTCGAATTTAAAATGCATAATTTCAGTTAGGGTGAAGAAAAGCTTTTGGCTTCCCTCCTGAGGCCACAAGAGGGCGCATCGAGAAAAATATTACTAATGCACGTTTATTCAAAGCATAAGATAACATGACTATCTGTGAAAAATTAAAGTTAAACTTGCATTAATTTTACATGGCTTTCTAAACATGCGGCTCTTTTGTGCGAGACGCAAGTACAACGGTGATAGATATCCCTCTAGAAAATGCGATAAATATGTGTTCTGTGTAAACGGCTTGGTTTCAGTTTTGATGTAAACAAGATCTTCTCCGCATTGATGTTCTCTTTTTCCTCACTATTTTTAAAAAACAACGCAGCAGCGCCGCATCTAGTGGCTTCAACTGGATAGGCTAACAAAAACATTATAATGCAACGACACTTACATCGCCATCACATCTCAAGTGCCACTGATAAGGCAGCCTCCTTAACACACACCTAAAATTCGAATGCAATGTTTTCGACAAATATTCGAAATTCGTATCTTTTTTTTGACAGCCCTACTCAGTGTTGTTCTTCACTGTCTTGATTACAAGAGCCGGGTCAGAATGAGTAAAGTCTGCACTGACCCAGATAATCAGTGCAACAGAGAGTCAGTTAACTGTCTCTTTTCCGCAAATACTCTCTCTCTCTCTTGTTGTGAGGAGAATCAGCATTAATCTGTCCCAGAGCAGATAACTCATTTTACACTGAACTGCAAGAACCCAGGAAGCAAACACATTAAACCATCAACAAAATGGTCCAGAGGGAGCTCATATGCGTCTTGTGTGTCAGAGGATACTGCTTTTATCTTCATCAAAAAGATTCTAATTGCACTTTACTGGGTCAAAACGCAGTTGCATGCCGGGTTAATGAATTACAATACCTCTTGTCTCGTCCAAACTTACAGAACGGTTTTCTAGTGACTGACGCCATATGCCAAGTGTGTGTGTGCCAAAGCTGTATCTAAGGTAACTATGTATCCCTCTGGAGCCTTGTAGCAGTTTAGGGATGATAAATTATGCACCGAGACTGGACTTGCTCACACTTACTCAGCTGTACATGCACAAAATGAAGAAAAAATACACTTTCTTGAAAAAGAAAAATCATTTAGATGTTCACAGTTTGCTGAGTGGTGATCTCAGAAGTTCTGGTTATATGCTACATCCTGAATGAGTCAGAACTTTTTGTCAAGAAAGCCCTTTTTGTTTATTCGCATCTGACTACGTGTGAACTAGTGAAATAATAACAAAGTAGAATATGCAGATATTTGTAACAGAACACTAAATATTGTTTAAAGAGCAAATGTCAACAACCAAGAATATTCAGTGCAAAAAAAAAATGGTTTCGGCCGAACCATTGACCAAGACAGTGGCGTTTAATTAGCATTTCTACGAAGGTGCGTTCGCATAACGTGGATAAGCTACAAGAAGTAAAAATGTCAGCAGTGTGGATGCACTTCACTGTGACCAAAAATGATTTTAGAATAGCAATATGTAAAATTTGTATGTCTGAAATATCAAGAGGTGGCTACATCACTACTGCATTGATTTAGGTGCATCACTACTAGTAAAAACCTGTACACCTCTACTCCTGAAAACCTATCCATTAGGAATCGCATTCATCTCAACAACGTGGATAAGCTACAAGAAGTAAAAATGTCAGCAGTGTGGATGCACTTCACTGTGACCAAAAATGATGTTAGAATAGCAATATGTAAAATTTGTATGTCTGAAATATCAAGAGGTGGCTACATCACTACTGCATTGATTTAGGTGCATCACTACTAGTAAAAACCTGTACACCTCTACTCCTGAAAACCTATCCATTAGGAATCGCATTCATCTCAATGCCAGTTGCTTAGTATAGGACCCCTTGTTAGAATCCGATTTGAAATCCGCCACCGTTGCTCATTGCGGCTCAGATTTAGCCTCCAGACTGCAGTCAACACCACGGTCTCCTTCCTGATTCCTGCAGTGGCCATGCGTTCTGTGCCATACCATGTAACGTGATGTTTTGCCTGACCTCTCCTATGACAGTCAGCTGCCAGAAAAATCTAAACCTGCTGCAACACTCCCTTTAGCACATTTCTGCTTGTCATGCTAGGCAGACTCCCGCTCCTTCTCAGCAGGAGCCAAGGGGCAGTCAATGAGCTCAACGTCGCCGATCCGCACGTCAGATGCATCACACTCTGATGTTTTTATTGAAATGCAGACTTGCTCGACGAATGATGTATAGAACTGCAGAACTGCATGAACAGATAAGGGCTGTTTGTTAATGGACCACAGAATCCATCAGACCATGTCAAAATACCTATGTGAAAGTCAATTCAAAGACAGACGGTTTTGATAATGAGTGATATAATGGCTGACAGTCACATTTTCTAAAGAACATCTGATCTTTCTTCACCGAGCAAACATTCTTTGCTATTTACACTTGACATTTTGCAAATATTTCAGAACAAGGTCTGAATCAAAGGTCATTTCTTGTTTGTCTAAATTTGTACCGAACCTTTTTGGAGATCAAGCACATTTGCGAGGATGAGGTCATTGGCATGTTAAGCTCATTTATTGTAGCTCATTCTTTCGCCATTTATTCCAGCACATTTTATCAGCAAAAAGCTAAATAAAGCATACTAGGAGGAGCATACTAGAACTGCACATGCTTAGCGAATAACTTATTACAGATACTCTCTGTTGGGAGTATTGAAGCATAACTCTGTATGCTCAATTAGATCACCTTCTTTTCTGAAAGCAATAAACAACCACAATGGGTAATTACAAGGGAAGCAGACAAGAGCGGTTTCAGACACAAACACATATAAAACTTCACAGGGGCCTTTGTCTCAGCGGCTTCATTCTGGGCTGCAAACTGGACCAAGATGTCTACTGTTCCCTCCCACCTCTCAGTAAAAGAGACAACAAAAATGGGGTTGCCATGGTAAAATCAGAGCCCTCTGCCTCAGCACGACAGCAGATTAGTCAGTGTGTCAGTTCTGCCTGAGACAAGTAGTAGCATTTCCTCCAAATGTCCTGCATTCTCACCAAAAGCACAATTGCTAATGCTTGCTAGGTGTGTTAAGATTAGATACAGCCATCAGTGTGCACTTTCTGGAAAATATTAACTGCAGAAACTTGCAATTTACATATCATTGGAAGACATGCAGAGGCAGCACTCTACTTGACATGTACAAACAGAGACAAGGAGTATTTCTTAGAAGAATTCTTTATACTATGATGTGGCTTTCAAGTGGGCATCTTCAAACAAATGATGTTAGATCTTTCCTCAGAGCTAACTGCAATTTACTTTGGTGACGAGGTCATTTTAGTGGATATACTGTATGAAGACTTGGTTTGATATTGTGTTATATAAATGCATGTAAAGGTACTACTGCATCTCACTCACCAGCCTCTCCATTTCTTGCTCCCTGAGTCGTTCTTCTCTTTGGCGCCGGTGGTACTCCAGAAGGTCATCCTCATTGTCGCTGATCTCTGTGATGCTATTTTTGCGCTCCCTCATACCAGGGTGAGGCATCCGGAGGTCCCTGTGGCCCGCTGACATCTTTCTGTGGCTCCTGGGACTGGATCGGGGCGATGACCCAGGCAGAGAACCCAGGCTAAAGGCAGAAGAGAGCGAGTTCCCAAAACTGCCCTTCCATCCATTGCCTTCCCCCATCAGTCCAGAAGTGGGTGAAGGACTACGAGCACGTATCCCACGAGGGCTGAATGGTTCTTCTGTAGGAGACCCTGCTTTCCGCCTGAGTCTGGGACTCTCTGGCACCATTCTTGGGGATGGACTCTCTGGAGTCCGCAGGGTTCCTGGTAGAGCTCCAGGGAGCACAGGAACCCCCCTGCGAGCTATGGAGGGGCTAAGAGGGGGAAGCTCCCTCATGCTACTCCCTTCAAGGTTCCTGCGGGCCAGCCGCGGACTTTCTGGAGGCTGCAATGTGCGAGGATGCGGGTGTGGAGGTCCACCCTGAATGATGTGGACAATGGGGTCCAAAGGGGGCTGGAAAGATCGTGAGGGTGGGGAGAGCTGGTTAGAGGGGCTAGAGGTCAAGGAGCGATCTGGCTGAGGCTGCTCCCGGAAAGGACTTGAGGGCCGATCCTGTAGAACAATGGCAGTTTTGGTTCTAAGGCTAGAAGGTGAGGAGGATGGGGATGCAGTGGAGAATTTGGGGGTCAGTCTGGGACTGCCTGGAACTGGAACCCGACTGACAGATGGGTAATCAGTTTGAGCAATAGAGATGGAGACTGAGGGCAGAATGTGAGTCTGTATGGGGCTGTCTGGGGTTTTAGCCACCGAGCTGTCTTGGTTCAACCCCCTACGACTTGGCTTTGGGCTTGGCGGTGCTTCTAAAAGAGCCTTTCGCTGGAGTCTGGGACTCTCAGGCACCTTTGACCCACTGTTACCACCTGAATAGCTTGGCAGTATGGTCCGTGGCTGAGGTATGGGTGGCTGGCTGATGTAATTGTAACTAGAAGACCTCACTGGTACAGGAGGAAGCGTGTGAAGCTGGTCCTGACAACCACTCGGAGAAATACTGGTGTAGCTGCCACTGCTGGCAGCTGATGGGGATGAGAGAGGAGAGAAAGGAGGGGAGGTATTCTCATAACTGGAGCCCACAGACATAGCACCAGGGCTCATTGGGGGTGAGAGAAGGAAGCGCCCCCCTCCATTTAACATGGGGGACAAGGGAGACTGGGAGATGGGCTGACCAGAGGGCTTCTTTGACTCGGAGGAAGAGGGCTGAGGGTCATCCATGACTAATGAGTCCATAATGTCCTGAAGGTCTTTCTCAATGGAACTGACGATGGCACTGTGCTCAGGGCGCACTCTCTCGTTGGAGACCAAGTGAGATTTTGGCACTCCTGACGAGTGGTTCCCATTGACCAGGTTCTCGGAATCTGAAGGAAAAGATAACAGTCATAAGCCTTTGCCATACACAAAAATCAAAATCCATATCTTTTAGAACAGTTAAGGTGTAGCCGTAATTGATTAATAAACAAATCTTTCCTCTGAATCAGTGGAAATGGTTCACAAAACCATTCTGAATGATTTGTTCTCACATTAGATTGAAAGGTTTTTGAGTCAACAACTCACCAAATCACTGGAGAACAGTCTTTTTTTTTTTTAAATAATGGACAAGCTGGTAGTGAGTAGTTGGACAATATTTAAGGATTTGACTGATTGGGCTAAAAGTAAGTTACTTTAGTGGAATAGCAGAAATGTTACAAATAAAACATACTAGAAATATGTTAATGACTCTGTTAATGGTTTGTTGGTTTTTAATAAACAGCTTTTACAGAAGCTTCAGCCAATAAATTTAAGTGAATTTATAATTGTTTCATATATTATTTAGGTTTCAAATGACTTAAACTTAATAGAAAACCCATAATAAATCCGCCATACGTGCTTTCGTATATCTTTACTTGACCATGAATACCATGTAAAGATGTTAGGGACCATGTGATGACAACTACATGATGTAAAAAAAAAAATGCTGAACTAGTTAACTGAAACAACTTGAAAGAATCGATTCTCAATAATGATTCAGAATTCCCATCACTAGCCAGATAGCCCAACAGAGTGCAGAAAACAGGAAAAGCACTTACGAGTAAGTGGATGCATTTGGCTTCTTCACCCCGCCTAACCCCAACTATTATCCTCAGTACTGCACCTGAGCTTTTAACGCAAGTACCTGCAGCTCCTTTGGCACTGCAGAGATGCATTTAATCCATTAGCCCCATTCAACAGCCTACAAGTTTAACACTGCTGCCAAACCCACAAAAGACGAATGCTCAAGTAGAAATAGTGGTTACCAAATGGAAATTCAGAGATATAGGTTTAATGACTTAAACTTAATAGAAAACCCATAATAAATCCGCCATACGTGCTTTCGTATATCTTTACTTGACCATGAATACCATGTCAAGATGTTAGGGACCATGTGATGACAACTACATGATGTAAAAAAAAAAATGCTGAACTAGTTAACTGAAACAACTTGAAAGAATCGATTCTCAATAATGATTCAGAATTCCCATCACTAGCCAGATAGCCCAACAGAGTGCAGAAAACAGGAAAAGCACTTACGAGTAAGTGGATGCATTTGGCTTCTTCACCCCGCCTAACCCCAACTATTATCCTCAGTACTGCACCTGAGCTTTTAACGCAAGTACCTGCAGCTCCTTTGGCACTGCAGAGATGCATTTAATCCATTAGCCCCATTCAACAGCCTACAAGTTTAACACTGCTGCCAAACCCACAAAAGACGAATGCTCAAGTAGAAATAGTGGTTACCAAATGGAAATTCAGAGAGAAAGCCTGCCAGGCTCCAGCCTGAGAGGATAAACGTCAAATGAATATGTGCTCACTGCTCATATAGCTAAATCACAGACAGCCCTGCTGGTAATTCAGTCTATCTCTCAGGCAACAGACCATCTCCAATGTAAATGGTTCATCTGCTAAGACAGACCTACAAAGTAAAAATGGTCATTATCTAAACCAGTGGTTTTCAAACTGGGGTCCGGGAAACCCCAGGGGGTCTGCAAGGGGGAGCTAGGGGGCTGCAAAGTAATATTATGGTAATATTCTGCTTTGGAACAATTTTTACAGTGAAAAGCAATCCAGTTCAAATAAATCTGATTAAATTCAAAATAAAATTTAACTGAAAATACTTATCCTCAAGTTTAAACACATAACATTAGGATCCCTAGTACAGCAATCTTCACATTGGAGGTCCTTGGCATCACAAAAGTTTGAAAACTTCTGGTCTAATCCACTATATTTAAAATAATGTCAAAATAATGCCAAATTTATGATTTTTCCCTGTCAATTCATCAGAACATTATTATTATTTTCATATAACACTCCAGATGTAAACGATTTAAACCTGTATCAAACTTATTACATAGGTATATGTATACATAAGACTGATTCTGAGTCAGTCACAGAACTGATTTCACAACATCCAAAACTTGATCAATTGCTCTTACCAGCTCAGTGTTTGCGTTTCTATCCCACAAATCTCTCCTGATTACAAAACACTCTCAGTTCAAACTCCTCACAAATAATGCATAAAACACAACCCCCTTTCTAGATGTTGTTATTTATTAATTTTTTATAGTCGTCGTGGTTTAGAAATAAGTCAGAGCAGCTGACAGTTACTCTGGCTCAATTTTCCATTTAAATCCCACTGAACAAGAAACGGTTTCAAGAAAGCACAAGCACACCGATACAATGATTATAAAGACAGACTAAATTCAATCTTTCATGTGACTGATACATGTCAGCTTGTCAAGTCGCGACTATAAAAGGATACATATGCTACATATAGTAGCCTACGTCCGTATGCGATCTGACACATATACAGCTTCTATAACGACCAGTACTTACAGATGAGAACACGCCTGTGGAAACGCTAAGCCGCTGCGTTTGGTTTATAACCCAGAACCGAGCTCAGTTTCAAAAGTATGGCTCCCGCATCCCGGTTCGAGACCTAGGCCAGCTGTACCGGCCACACGGTACCCAGGCAGGAGTATAAAACGCCGCAGATGAGATATTCCAGCCGGGCTTGGTGAGCCTGGCGCCGCTACACCATCGCTGAGTCCCCCTCCCTCCCCTGTCCACGGTGCTGATGTGAGTGACTGCTGGCTGCACGGGGCGGGGCCTACATACTTAAAGCAACAGTGCACATTTTCAAGATAAATTCACATGGACACTGATGTGACTGTGAGTTTAAATTTAAAAAAAAAAATTTTCTCAAAATATTTTATATGAGAATTTCTAAACTGACAGCTGATATGCTGTACATACTAGCTTAATATAATATAACATAATATATAATATAATGTAATATCATATCATATCATATCATATCATATATCATATAATATAATATAATATAATATAATATAATATAATATAATAATATTTATTTTAGTTGCCAAGTAATAACTGGGATAATGTAGAAAGACAGCAATAAAAGCATATCTGTGACTATATTGCACACTTCTCTGAGTAATACTGAAATATCATCAAGAACCTCAAGCAGACCTGCTGTGTGGTAACGAGGCAGCCGGATATTGGGAGAATATGAGGGGAGCAGTGAGGAGGGGATTGGAGAGCAGGGTGGGTGGTGAAATAAATATAGATATTGTAAAAGATACCCCTCAACTTTAAATAAGCAGTGCATGGCCAACAAAGCTGTCTGGACTGGAAGAAAGATGGATAAGGAAATAGCTCTGGCACAGAGAACGTGTGAAGGGGTTCTTTTCTCTATAAATCAGTCTATAAACAAATATCAGTTGCCAAAAGCACAAGGACAGCTTTATATACATGCTTTATGCACAAGAGTTTAGATGCACGCATCTTAAAAGGATGGTCCACCCAAAAAAACTGTAATAATTTACTCACCCTCATGTCATTCCAAACCAGTATGAGTTTCTTTCTTCTGAAGATATTTTGAAGAATGTTGATAACCGAACAGTTGCTGGTAGCCATTGTCTTCCATAGTATATTTCCCATACTATGGAAGTCAATGGCTACCAGCAACTGTTTGGAACAACTTGAGAGTGAGTAAATGATGACAGAATGTTCATTTTTGGGTGAACTATTCCTTTAAGGTTCTTGTACAAAAGGCATGTACATAAAGCTGTCCATGTGCTTTTGGCATCTGGAATTTGTTGAAAGACTGATTTATAGAGTCTGAAAAATCTAAATTCTTTTAGCTACGTAGTTTTAGATCATTAAGGCACTTGGAAAATAAGAAAAATAAATATTGAACAGGAATGCAGTGGGTATGTTGTTTGCAAAAATAGTGTTTCATGGTGGAGAGAATTTATTACCAGCTCAGGAAATGTACTGCACCAGCTGTGTTTATATGCTATACTTGTCCTTTTCTGCCACACAACAGGAAAATTCAGGAAAACAACTCAATACATATTCTAGATGCTCTGTTTAAACATTGGCTGCTGTGTAACACTGTGAGTGGGAGTGGAAGATGTAGAGCAGTCTGTCAGGAGACCCACAGGAATGAGCTCTTCATAAAAGTTGCATGGTGCAACTCGGGATCCAGGCAGGCTTGCATTGCTAACAGTTAGAAACAGAAATGCAGTAAGGGCCGGCTGAAAGCCGATACCTGTACTACTGAAACAAACTTTGCCATTCAGCCATGTGGCAAGACCAAATCTGTATCTGTTTCGTATAGTGCTCGCACAGGAAATACAGCTTGTTTCTTTGTTTTTTCAACATGTTAACATACCTAAAACACATCTGTACGTAACAGAGTGAGTAATATGTCAGGGATGTCACATATTCTTCTGTGATTTGTGATTTCAGACAGTACACAAATAAGGTTTTGAGGTTCTACAGGAATGCATTTTCCACACAAATGACGTTCTGCACAGCACAGCCTTTGAGTGTGTTGTGGTAAGCATTAGATAATTCATGCTACTGTCGAGGTGTGTTCTCCTGTAGGATATTGCATTACCTGTGTGGGCCCAGTTTTTCACACTGGCTGTCTGTCCTCCCTCAGGCATCATGCTTTTCATTCGGAAAGCCTCCTCAGGGTGGTTGAAACGGAAGAAGGCGGATTGGCCGAAACACAGCATACAGCCTGCACACAAACCAAAACCACTTTTAATGAAGCTGAGAATGAAAATGCATAACGCTTTACATCAAACATATGCCTGAAGAAGGCATTTTAAATGATCTTGACTAGGATCCCGGCAGTTTTAGACCAGTTTTGTACCGCTGTGTGAGAGGTACGGAGGGGGGAAAGGAATGTTTGCCCCCGTTTTACATGAACAAGCACACAATCTCACACTGTGGTGTCGGATCAGACTCCTGGCTTGCTGAGTGAGGGGAAAATAGACAAGCCAAATGCTGGTAATGTAGCCAGTTAAAGTCAACATGAGATCTAAATTAACCCTATTTACTTTCCTAATACACATTCCTGGTCTTATAGTGAATGATATCTTTATTATCATGCAACCATCTATCATATAAAGATCATTTAAAACAAATAAATCAATTTTCAATGGATCAAATCAAACCTTGCCCTATATATTGGCTTTTTTATATATATTGGTACCATATATGCCAATATTAGTGATTTAAAAGTCAGTATTGAATATATATATATATATATATATATATAT
>NW_015654497.1:166553-176326 GCF_001515625.1 Sinocyclocheilus rhinocerous
TGATATTGATATTGTATATTTATTTGTGCTCTACATTTTTTATATATGTCACTACCATATCTGCCAAAATTAGTGATTTAAACACACACACACACAAAAAAAACAAAACACTTTTGTTATATTAAACTGCCAGAGCTAATCTGGCCAATCACAGGATTTATTCAAGGTAGGTAAAGGTCTCATGGAAACCTTTCCAGCCGGAGCAGATGTGTGATGAATGCGGAGTGCCAGATGCCCTTTTGTTCCAGGCAGAACATTTGATTACCCCTCAGGTTCTGACAGGACAAGGTATGATTAGAGCACACAAAGAAAACTAAGAACCGCTGTAGTAAACTAAATCGTGTGCTTAAGTGGTATTCTCACATAGACGTTTCATGTTGTTTCTGAATAGAAGAATGAGGACTGTTAACTGATGGTGGTTGTTGTCATAAAAAGACTCTTCAAGGCTTGCTCAAGTCTTGACATGCTCTGATTACACATTCAAAGACGAGTAAGCAAAACAAAACAAGAAACTCAAAATACACAAAGCACATGTGTTGAACAGAAAGTTATAGTAGTGTTATATTTAACAGACTTGTTTGCATGCTTGCTCGTAAAATGTTTTATTTAAAATAACAGTATATTAAGGTCTGAGGAGCAAACCACCTCAGCGAGACTTTGTTTTGTGCCTTGTCGAAGTCATATTTGAGCGTTTTTACAGACAATAACCGTAGCATCCGCTGCATCAGCACGATCCGCCGACAAGCTCAATCATTATTGGCAAGCAGCAGTGCCAAACAACAAACCCACATGCGACAGCAGCTTCACTGCCTTCCTATTTTGATCTACAAGCATTGTGCTCAAATTAGTCTTTGTACAAATGTGCCACTAAAAATGATGCACAGCAGCTAATTCAGTGATGTGGTAAAGACGTGCTTGTGATAGCAAGCAAGCTTGTGCAATGCATCTGCACAGCTGTAAGAGAAAAGGTTGCAAAACTCTAAAATTACTCGTGTGCAAGATGTTCCCCTTAAAACACATCATGTGGTCCATCAGAGCAGAGCCTATGGTGCTTATGCTGGTTTAACAAAGGCAAAATACTGTTATTGGACACATTTAGTTTAGAGGGGTTTTCTCCTTCAAAATAACTTTGTTTTGACTCGTCCTAGAGCTTTTAATCCATCGCATTGTATCGTATTGTACTGTATCGTATCAACTGTATTTATTGTCCAGTATTGTATTCATTGTACAGTATCATATCTAGTGTGGTGTATTGTATTGTATTGTATCATATCTATCATACCGTATCATAACTATTGTACTCTATCCATCCATCCATCCATCCATAGTATCTATGTATCTATCTATAAACATTACATTATATAGCACAGGACAGTAAAGCCCTGCATTGTCATAGCTGAGATTCACTGATCCACCAGCATGCAGAACACAAATGAACTCCAGACCACAGCTCAGACTGCAATTCAATCAATACACAGCAGGAAAAAACCTTGGCATCTTTACCCTTAAGTGCTAACAGGGAACTATTTGAACCATTTTTACAAGTCAGGCATATTTCAGCTGACTTTATGTATATATCAGTTGTTTTTTATCATTACGAAGAGCAAGGTTCAAACCAGAAGTGGTTGAGCACTATTGTAAGCTTTCTTTCATTGCATCATTTCACAGAAACACATAGTTCTTATTATACAGAGAACAGTGGGATATCAAATGTAATGTCTTTGTTTATGTGTGGCAGAAAGTGAAAAGGTCTGTGTTTAGTAGTCTTGGCATGCAGGAAATGATTGATAGACTAATACCAACAGTGAAACAAGAGGTAAAAAATTTCCCATGGTGTCAAACCGAGAACAGTACAGTAATATTACAGAAGTTAATATGATACACACTGAATATCTGATGAAGATGAAATATAGCTGGCAGTAAACGACCAACCTGAATGTCAGTACTTTAGGTGCCAGTAAAAATCCTTTAGATTTCCTCAGATTGGCCACTATAGCACCACAAAGGTTGATGGATTTACCCACAATGCAAAGTGAAGAGTCTGGAAGTAGATTTATGAAGTGTAGCGATGGAGGGTAATCTAGCACATCAGACAACACTACAGCACACAAGGGAAAATACGTGAGCCAAGAATCACACCTGCTGAGGAGGGAACCTATCAATCGATCCATTTCAGACATGCTGCAGCAACGACTGAACGCTGCTCATTTACAATATTCAAAGAAACCTATATTTAACTTGAAAGGAGTGTTCGTAGACATCAAGCCCACAAACCGCCCACAGTCACAGATGATTCTGTCCTGAGGGGGGCGCTGAGTTTGAAAATGCAATAGTGGTAAAATCCAAAGATAAACATGGACGGTGTTTCCCTGTTTATAGACGGCCTCTCTCTCTCTGCCAGTCATTATGGATACTTTTAACACAGATATTTTTGGTGGAAGTCAAGGAGATGATATACGATTTCAACCCCTTGTGGTGCTGTTCCTCGCCACAGGTATGGATGTGCGATCATGGTGCTTTCAATGCAGCCCTTTTACCCCATTTATAAACAGAGGTGTATAAACTAACTTAGTATAAACACTTTGTTACTGTACTTAAATACAGTAGCCTACATTTATACTTTATACTCAAGAATAAATATTTTGTTGACTTCTACGTTCATATATTTTAAAAAGAAAATTGAAACTTTTAGTCCAATACTTTTCTCCAAAATAGGAAAAATGAACTGACAAAACTTACTTAACATTAATTTATCATAGTAAATATCCCTATTTCAACACCACTGCTGTGCATCTGCTGCCACTTTGCATTACCACAAAAATATTGCTAAAAAAAAAAGTATAAAGCATACCGATTACTCGTTTTTTCATTTCTGTTGAAATAAGACACATTTTTCAGAACAGTGTGGCCTGCTCTGAAGAGCAGAACCACTAAATAACCTCTCCTTGTCATAGATGTCATCCTCAGCAAAGCATGACTAAGAGCCATTTTGTAATCAAATTCATGAGGCCATTTGCAAGAAGACAGACCTCACTACTGAATGACAAAGAGTGGGGAGAGGCGCGTGAATCTGGAAAGCACAGCAGGAGAGTGGCTGTTCCCCATGCACAGCCCGTCTCCCCGACATTAATCAGAGAGATTAATTCCCCACCGCTCTCAGATGAACCGTTCCTCTACAACAGCCATAACTGCACTCTGAGAAGCCAAACTCATTAAAGAAAGTGCAGGTGTATCCATGCCAAAATCACCTGAGAAATAATAAATGACATTGCAGTGAAGTTTTATTTTTTATTTTTTATTTTTTTTAGAATAAAGCTTTGCACTTTCTTTAATAAAGCTTATTATTCCATCTTTTTATTTTGCTTCCTATAAGTTAAAATACTTTTTGTACTGTATTTATATGTATTTAATTTTGTATTTATTATATATGATGCATCTAAATACATTAAAATCTAAATATATATCAAATAAATGGGTGGTGCATAAAATATTACATACAGTGTATTTAAATAATTAGTTTAAATATTATATATGTATTTAAATACATTATATTTTATTTACAATATATTATTTATATGTTATGTACAATTTATTATTTATATATAACATCATTATAATTATTTATAACTATATATAATATAATGCAAGTAATATAGTTATTAAATAATTCATTATAAATAAAAACTATAATATTAAATTTAATTGTAATTTTCATTTTTTTCAATATTGTATTTATTAAATATGATATCTAAATGCATTATATAAGCTAAACAGGTGGGGTATATAATATTACATAAAATGTATTTAAATAATGTATTTAAATATTATAAATGTATACTATTTAAATACATTATTATACACTATTTACAATATGTTATTTATGTATGACATTATATTATATATAATTCATTATTTAATTAATGATTTGTTATTACATATAATTTTACATAGATAAATTACATATAATGTTTAATTGTATTTTTTCCACGTTTGTAACTGTGGTCTCTGAGACACCAAGTATAAATAATGTTCTGTACAAAATTTAATTTAAAATCAGTTTGCATCAGTTTTGGGATATTTTATAAAACATCAATCTTTACCCTTCAATGTTAAGTGTCCTTTATGAGCAAGAAAGACCCTCAGGGTCTTTCACACCCGTTAAAGAACATGAGGCTTAACAAAAAGTACAGCTTTCTAAAATGTTTTCTGTTCTCTTCATTTTCTAACACATGAAATCAGTACAGAAACAGGTGACCTTTCTATAGCACAAACCCAGTGGTACATCACAGATATAGTGGGAAGAGTTCCAATTTCTTCTAAAAGAAACACCAATGACTCAGAGATACAGCAAAATATCTGCATGCACTCAGTCCTTCATCCTGACTTGTTATATCACAGGGATGAAAAGGGTTGCATATAAAGTTTGGTCATTTTTGACAGAAATATTCACTCTCCAAACCACGGATGACAGAGCAGTACAGATCTGCCTCATGCACTTTCAGTAAAAATAAGAGTGCTGGATCTGTGTCAAACCAACTGCATTATAGTTTAGACCTCAATAAAGCTGGCAGGACGTAGAGTATGGTGAGTCACGGGTCCCAAACTGTTCCAACTGAAAACACAGAGATGTGAACAGAAGACGTCAAGACAGAGATGCCAAAAAGAACACACAACGGTTGCCACGGTATTTAGTTTTACTGCGCCTGGAAAGGTCAAAAACCTAAGCAAACCAGTATTTCATTCTAACCTTTACCCAATTCCACACATTCCAGAAAGCACGTGGCTCACAACCACAAGTGATGCAGCTTATAAGTGCCAAAGTTAAAAATAAATATGATTTATATCATGTGAATGCTGCGAAAATGCATTGTAATGGATCATTCTGCATGCAAAGTGTGCATGACACAAACACACACACACACACACACACACAAAAATGTCTAACTCTCAATGCATGGACCAACCTCTTAGACGGTGGCTATCTCTTGAGCAGATGGTTTTACATTTAGTTCAAATGTGACCCAACACAAACTGTGGAGGTTAAGTATGAACATACTGGGTGACGACAGGGAACTTAAAGCAGAATAATAAGGAAAAATCCCCTTATCTTTCCGTCAGCTATTCCAGCAGGGTTGCCAGTATATGTTCAGGACAAATAAAAGCATGTGTGGATAGTCTGACTGAGCAAACAGTGTGTGGAGATTGAAGAAGGGCTGCATAGAAACAGGAGTAGCAGCACTCTTGGGTCACATTGACCAGGAATAGAAGTGTAACACTATACACACACTCATGCCCCTGCCAACATGCAAGAGAAAGCCTCTCTGCGAGATTTGGACTGGTTTATTGTGGGTTATGCACCCTGTGTATACACATTTTATGATGATATTATATTTATGTTAGTGTATTTATACTTATCATATTCCTATCATTCATGTTTAACTCTTTTGTTTTAAGATTTTTTAAAGAAGTCTCTTATGCTTATCAAAGCTGCATTTGTTTGACTAAAATTACAGTGAAAACAGTTATATTATAAATATTATTACAATTTAAGAAAAAATCTTCTCTATTTGAATATATTTTTACATGTAATTTAGTCCTGTGATGCAAAGCTGAATTTTCAGCAGCCATTACTCCAGTCTTCAGTGCCACATGATCCTTCAGAAATCATTCTAATATGCTGATTCGCTGCTCAAGAAACATTAATGTCGAAAATAATTGTGTTGCTTGATATTTTTGATAAAAGCGTGATTTTTACAGGATTCTTTGGTGAATAGAAAGTTCAAAAGAAGAACATATTTTTAAATAGAAATCTTTTGTAACATTATAAATGCCTTTGCTGCAACTTTTAATCAATTTAATGCATCCTTGCTGAAAAAAAGGTATAAATATCTTTCAAAAATATATAAAATTATATGTTAATAAACCAACATTGTAAAGTGAACTTTCATCACAGAGAGCTTGTATCTGAGAAAAAATCTATTGCTTTTAAATATCTTTTTTGAATATTCACACCAAAAAACTACTCAAACAAATTCATTAGGTCCTCATACACTTACTTTTAAATCCAAACGATCAACTTCCCATCCCATCTGTAGGCAACATCCTATCTGTCCCTTTAAAAGGGAGAGCACATGGTTTTATACCAATAGCTGTAGCATGCAGAGACTGACTTGCTTTGTCATGGTAAATCCTTTGTTCATAGAGTATCCATCAACTATTCCCCATGCTTTAACGGATTTCTTTATCGTTAACTTGAAATAAGTGTCCATCGTACACAGTCGTAGTGAGGAGGCTCCCACTATAAACCATATATCTCCAGTCACAGAAATATAATCCTGTCCATTGCCATGCCGTATTGTATCTGAGCACTTCTGAAGTCACTGAACCCCTGCACGCTCTCGTAGTGATGGGTGGTAAAGTTGAACAGCTGTCTCCGTCACTGGTGCAACTAATTTCCCTCTCAGATAAGGGATGGGGAAAGGAGGAGGTGTAATTGCTCACCCCCTGAGTCAGAGCCGCAATCTCTGCATGTCAGGGGGGCAACGGGGTTCAGTTCAGTTCTGCTTCAGTTATTGCATTTGACAATCTTTCCACAGGTTCCTGCTTTTTTATGACTCTTTTAGACATAGAAGATAATACAAATCAAGGGTTGCACTAAATGAGGCTCTTATTTTAAACATCAAACTGAATATTTCAGAGCAAACGTATTGAACAATAGTGAAACACTAGAAGCTGGCACAATAATGAAGATCACCCAAAACACACCCCTCCCCCCAACCTGTTTAGTCAAATTGTTCCCTCAGACAAAAGACACAGAGGAGGGGCGGGCTTTCCTTCAGTTTGGGTGCATTGATTCCCTTTCATAAGAGATTTTACACTTCAGAATCATGTTTGAATTTTAGTATGGCTGATGCTGCAGAAAGTAATGACTCAAATTCTTGGCTGTATTTAATTTGAATGAAGACCTGAGGATTGGACTATTGTAAATGAATAAAAGGTACAATGTGGTTGTGTACCTTGAGACAGGCGCACAGGTTTGGTGACCGGCAGTCCGTCCATGCTACACTGATTTCCACAGGGGTGCAGAGTGATGAGTCCTGCCTTGTTTTCGATAAAGCAGTGCTGAGCTGCGATCCCTGGGCCCTGGATGTTGATGTCCATGGTTTCGTGACCCAGAGTGGTCTTGCCTAAAACAAACAACCCCCACAGGATGTTGATTTCAAAGATTGTTTGCTCTCAGACAACATGCACTATGTTTCTGGTTGCAAAAGTACTCAGGTGAAGAGAGAAGTCAGTGAAAGCCCAGGCACTTTATGTCTGTTTTGCTTTTAGATAGATATTACTGTTTAAAGGTTTGAGATTGGTTTGAAATGTTTTTGAAAGAATTCTCTTATGTTCACCAAGAGTGCATTTAATTGATCTTTTTTCAGCAAAGTGTGATGTCTATTTTGTTAAATTAAACTGAGCTAATTCATGGATATTGGGCTGCTTTTTGTCAGTGAGAAGAACCACATTCCCACCCTCATCTGTTATTAGGCACGAGATAAAAGTCTGTGACCTGAGAGGAATCACACAAGATAGTATATCAGTTTATAATACTAATACAGTGCAGTGACTAATATAAATTAAATAAGCATTCAAAACCTCTTCTCTCATGCCCTTTTCATAAGGTAATTTCTCAAAGCCTTCATGATAATTCCATGTGTCTCTGAGGAATTCAAACAGATGGACACTGATAAAGGAGACACTGGTATGAATGGCTGGTCAGTGTCAGAGAAAGTAAGTAGGTGGAGATGAAGGGTGGTTAATGAAGAAAGGGGCTTTTCTAATTATGGCATTTTTAATAATAAATAATATTTTTTTTAGTTAATATATTCTAAACTCTAGAATATTTTATTAGGTTAAAATTATGACAAAAAAGTATTATATATATATATATATATATATATATATATACAATTTCTCAAAGCCTTCATGATAATTCCATGTGTCTCTGAGGAATTCAAACAGATGGACACTGATAAAGGAGACACTGGTATGAATGGCTGGTCAGTGTCAGAGAAAGTAAGTAGGTGGAGATGAAGGGTGGTTAATGAAGAAAGGGGCTTTTCTAATTAAGAGAGGGTGTTTTTAAAAGACCCCATGCTGCTTAAGGCTCAGAGTCAGGTTACTGGCTTTTCAATCACAACACAGAGGTGACGCAGGGGATTTGGCCATCTGTGTATATTGGTTTTATATAAAGGTGTGTGTTTCTTCCCATACAATAACATTATTGGATCATATTTTGAGAATGTTCCATTTTTTCCCCCCCAAGTTTATAAAAATGGAAATATATCTAAGATCACTGCAAACCTTTTGAAAAAGTCCACCGAAATATAAATATAATAATGTAATTAATACAATTATATAATAATAATCTTACCTTCAGGCAGGGGTAAGAGGGTGATGGCTGTACTGAGACGGCCACTTCCTAGACTAACCAAATGGGGGCGCTCTGCTTGGACCTTCAGGGCTTTCCCAGTCTCAATCAAATCCAGTGGAGTGCTCTAAAAAAAGCATAGTATTCACTCAAACATGAAAAAAAGTCATCATGTTCCCATCCTCACGTGTTTTTACATTAATATGACTTTGGAATCATATGGTGACTTACAATTTTCTAATAGCATATATTCGGATATACTACTCTTTTTGCATATTGTTTTTTGCACGTTATATAGGGAAATAGGCATTTTTGGACACAGCATTTCTTTATTGCATGGAACACAAATGGAGTTATTTATAAGAATGTCCAGGCTGCTCTTTTCCATACAATTTTCATTGAATATTCATTTAAATTTTAGTGGCACAAGGCTAATATATGGCTTCAGAGGATGTACTTTCTCTGGTCCCCATCCATTTTCATTTTATGGGAGAGATCAGCATGAACGTTCCTAAAATCATCTGCTTTTATGACACAGAGAAGAAAGAAAGTCATACAGGTTTGGAATGAGGGTATGAGGCATGAGGGTGAGTAAATGATGACAGAAGCATTTTTAAGTAACTATCCCTTTAAATTGGTGGGTTTTAAACAGGGGGCCTCAACAAACTTCCAAGGGGGCCCTAACATGACTTAAAATAAGACAAAACAAGCATTAAAATAATCTTAAAAAAAAAAATAATAATAATTAAATACAATGGTAAAACTTAAAGGGGTCATATGATGCGATTTCAAGTTTTCCTTTCTCTTTGGAGTGTTACAAGCTGATTGTGCATAGATAAGATCCCTGAAGTTGCAAAGACTAAAGTCTCAAAACCAAAGAGATATTCTTTATCAAAGTTAAGACTCTGCCACGCCCCCCTAAAACGGCTCATTCTAACACGCCCCCACATATCTACCCCACTATGTGGAAATATTTGCATAATCCCGCCGCAAATGTGCACGCAAAGAAAGAAGGCGCGGTTTCAGTAACCGCAGTTAGTGTTGAAACAGCCATGTCAGGGAGACGCTGTGTGATTCAGTGCGAAAGCAAAAGCACTTTATTTGGATCACTTACAACAGAACAGCAATGCATTTTATGGACGACCGTTTCATGAACCTAGGAGAGGAAGTAATTCTGACTTTGCTATGACAATCTGGCACTTCTGAATCAGCTACTGTAAGTATGTTTTGTTATTAGTTTAAGTATTTGCTATTGACTGTTCAAATGCGGAGTTTTGCACATCGTGTGTGTGTGTGTGCGCGAGCGAGAGAAAGAGAGAGAGAGAGAGCGAGAGAGAGAGAGAGAGAGAGAGAG
>NW_015654497.1:177063-177683 GCF_001515625.1 Sinocyclocheilus rhinocerous
CTTTTTAACTTGAATATATTGTAAAATGTAATTTATTGCTGTGATCAAATCTGAATTTCTAGCACCATTACTTCAATATAAAGTGTCACATGATCCTTCAGAAATCATTCTAATATGCTGATTTATTATCAGTGCTGAAAACTGTTGTGCTGCTTTATATTTTTTGGAACCTGTGATACCTTTTTTCAGGATTCTTTGATGAATAAAAGTTAAAAAGAAGAGCATTTATTTAAAATATAAATCTTTAACAATGTACACTACAGTTCAAAAGTTTGGGGTCAGTAAATTTTTATTCTTTCTTTTTTTGAAAGAAATTAAAACTTTTATTCAGCAACGATGTGTTAAATTGATAAGAAGTGATAGCAAAGATTTATATTGTTAGAAAAGATTTATATTTTGAATAAATGCTCTTCTTTTTAACTTTTTATTCATCAAAGAATCCTAAAAAAGTATCGCAGTTTCCAAAAAAAATATTTGGCAGCACAACTGTTGCCAACACTGATAATTGTAATAATAAATCAGCATATTAGAATGATTTCTGAAGATCATGTGACACTGAAAACTGGAGTAATGATGCTGGAAATACAGCTGCGCATCACAGAAATACATTACAGTTTAAT
>NW_015654497.1:177721-187077 GCF_001515625.1 Sinocyclocheilus rhinocerous
GAGAGGAGGTAATTCTGACTTTGCTATGACAATCTGGCGCTTCTGAATCAGCTACTGTTTTGTTATTAGTTTAAGTATTTGCTATTGACTGTTCAAATGCGGAGTTTTGCGCATCGTGTGTGTGTGTGCGCGAGCGAGCGAGAGAGCGAGAGAGAGAGCGCGCGAGAGAGAGAGAGCGAGAGAAAGAGAGAGAGCGGGAGAGAGCGAGAGAGAGAGAGAGAGAGAGGGGGTCACATCACAAACACATACCAGCTTCATCACTGTGTCTGTCACGCGACTCTGTTCCCCTTTCGGCTTGAACTGATGGTAAAACTAATGACATTATTTACTGTCTTTAATATATATCACGGCCAGCTAGAAAAGTCATGAAGGGCCTTGAAAGTCAAAAAGATTGAGAACCACTGCTTTAAATGTCTGTGTCTGATCTAAGAAGCAAAAACCATTGTGCTGCTGCAATACTAACCATAAATATAGTGAGTCAACTCATACATCAGCTAAAATTGCCCACAATTATTTAATATTTCATAACAAGAAGTTCCAAAGTGATTCAAGCTGAGCTCTCAGCAGGCGGTTGAGTGCTCATCTTACTATTCTCTTCAACCCTAGAGAAGTGCCTTAAGTCACATCTTGAGAGTAGACCTCCGTTGAAACTTAAAGGCTCAGCATGGGGGAGGTTGTCATGGCAGCAATGCAAAATGGTAATGACTGGGAGGGGAAGATTGTACCCTTTAATTCTGCTATCATGCAATGACATCATTTTTCAACTTGAAATTAGCTGAATCCATCAGCTTATTTTGCTAGTAAATTCTGTTCAAGACACAATCATGATGATATGTAAATGTGGGCAGAATTTCATTTTGCACAGGCTTATTGCAATATAGGAATATTATTTTTAACCATACAGCTGCCTTCCAGATAATTGCTGTTCACTCACCTTCCCAAACATCTACTAAAAACATATTATCACCTCAGGGCTGCAGTATACGGTTGGGTTTAGAATAAACCCGACTGCTTAAACAAGACTAGCAGGAGGCAATTAGTGTAATCGGTTAAAGCAGAGCTTACATGATGTGAGTGAGAGATGATCATTGTGTCAAACCATCAACACATTTGCCATAGATTATCTACTACAGGGAGAAATCCACATAGATGCGGCAATCATGTTGAAGCAGAAGGTGATGATGGTAATGATGCCCCCAAGGGTGTGTTTCACACTTTGCCTGTCACCTCGTATCACGAACACTCAACCTTGACTGCCAGACATAAGCTCCCTCTATGAAGCTGTGCTGAACTAAGGTGTTGCTATCAGAACGGGATTTACTTTCTGACTTTTATGCAAACTGTAAAAAACAGTAATTAGGGGGTGGGGAGAGAAAATACCTTTCTACTTCTGTGAGCTTCTCTTTTTTGCTCATAAAATAAAAACTATGAAAATAAGAAACAATATTATATACTGTAACATACATAATACTATACTGTCGTTCAAAGTTTGGGATCAGTTAGAATTTAATTTTTTTTTAAAGAAGTCTCATGCTCATCAAGGCTTCATTTATTTGATCAAAAATACATAAACACAGTAATATTGTGAAATATTATTGTAATTTAAAATAATGGTTTTCTATTTGAATATGCTTTAAAATATGATTTATTTCTATGATGCAAAGATGACTTTTCATCAGCCATTACTCTAGTCTTCAGTGTCACGTGATCCTTCAGAAATAATTTTAATAAGCTGATTTATTATCAATGTTGAAAACGGTTGTGCTGCTTAATATATATAAATATACAGTATATACAGTATATATATAGAGAGAGAGAGAGAGAGAGAGAGAGAGAGAACCTGTGATACTTTTTTCAGGATTCTTTAATGAACATAAAGTTAAAAAGAACAGCATTTATTTAAAATAGAAATATTTTCTAACAATATGAGTCTTTACTATCACTTTTTATCTATTTAACACATCCTTGCTGAATAAAAGTATTAATTTCTTTCAAAAACTTTTGAATGGTAGTGTATATTGTAATAAAATATTTTCAAATTATATATGTCTTTATTGTCACTTTTGATCAAAGTAATGCATCTTTGCTGAATAAAAGTATTCTTTTCTTAATAAATAAATAAACAAACAAACAACACTTTATACATAAAATGTTGTCACATGTGGTAATTAAAGTTTGAACTTACCTGGAGCACTTGATGAGACTGGTGTCCAATGGTAAGATTTTGGTTCAAACTATCCATGACCAACGTGTTTTCACTTACTCGCTCCGGGACATGAGGATCCTGCCAGAGGCAAGAACAGTGTTGAAACAACCTTGCAAATCTTATACAATTAATCACGTTTATAATATCTTTTACTCAGTTTTGTTAGTAAATTCTTATTCCTATAACAGCTCGAACATTCTGCAATATGACTTTATTTGTGTTACATGGCATGATCATACAGGTTTGGACCGACTTGAGGGTGAGTAAATGATGACGGTTTTAATTTTGTGGCAGAACTATCTATTTGTAGGGCCACGGTACATACTTGCATACATGTATATATTCTCTCTAACTGGTGTCTTGTAGTGTAGACGACTGCTAAGCCAGTCAAGTACACACAATAGTGCGAGTGGGAGAAATGCAGCCTCCGGCATTCCCCGTCTGCATCCTCAGCTGACTCACTGCCCTGATGAATAGAGTCTGCACTCACACAAATGGCATTTGCAAACAGATAATGCTGATTTACCACGTTGGCCCAACTCACACTGACTCTCACTGGCCGCAAGCTGCCTTTTCCTCTGAGACCTGACACATACACACACACACATACACACACACACAGACAGACCTTCCTGCCCTGACATTCCTGTGCTCTTACTCAACATGCTGTCTATGAGTTCAACCACAGCACAATATACAATCACTCCAATGGTTCAATTTGTACATTTACCTGTTGGCTAGTCACAAAGAATTCTGTTATGTACACTCATAAAAACAAAGGTTATTTATTGGCATTGAATTCCATGCAGAATCTTTAACATTCACAGAACCGTTCCATTGCACAGAAAAAAATGAATTCAATGAAACCCAAACCTATAATAGCATAATCTGATGTAATTATTGTAATTACTCTGTGAGATTCAATGATAGCACCTTTTATGAGATTGGAGAAGAAGGTTGAAGAATTTAAATTGCTTGGCACTGAATCAAATTTTACACAAATCGAACCTTTTAATACTTGAAACCACTTCACCTGAACAACATAACCCTTGTATAATGCAAAAACGGGATCTACAAATTATTGCTTCCACATTAAATTCTGATTAGGTTTTTAACATTTAGCAACCAGCAGAGAGAGCATGTATCCATCAAGAAAAAAAAAAATGAGATAAGTAATAACCGGCTTGCTGTTTAAAATGTGAAATAAAATATACACATTTACCTTATTCCAGTTGTCCAACAAAAACAGCGCCTCCATTTCTGAGCATACTGCTATATCAAAGTGCCTGATGTCTTAGGAAATGTAACTAGGCAATGTTCCGCCTCTCTAGTCCCTCTACATCTTCATTTAGAAGATACATGTTCCTATTCAAAACAGCACGGACCTGCCTGTACATGCTGCTTTGAGCTAAATCCCACATTCCTGTCTGTCAGCTACAGCCCTGATAACAGATGTTAGTTCGCTGGTCAATAAAAAAATTGATCTCCATAAAAGAAAAAAGAATTACATTGAAGAGAGGAAGTTTAAGAAGTTGAAGCGAACACAAGAGAGTAATAATGGAAGTATATGTACAGTAGGTCATCTGGGAAATATACAAAAACTGACTGAGAGGCAGACAGACAGAAGATCTGACAGATTGAGATTTGGTTTGATCACAATCCATAACTCTGTTATTGCCACATGCCTCTTAGCTCATCGAAGCCGATTTGCACGATATAAGGGGCAATGAGTCACATTTCCCTACTAGTGTCTTTATACAGAGTTTGATTCTGTTCCAAATTGCACACGCTCACACATTATCATACCCAACAATGTGAAGGACAGCACATTTTTCCAGCATGCAGCATAAAGGCTGTTATTGTCTCTCTTCAGCATGCTCAAATGGGAGAGACGCTCTCTGTGGATGCTGCACCCTGCCTGAAGAGTGCTATGGAAAAAGATGAAGAGATGTGGTCGAGTGAAGGCATGTAGGTCTGGTTCGTTGCTCAGTGACTCCAAACTAGCTCACAGGCAATTAAGTGAAGAGACGAATCATATGTTCAGAGCCACACCTCTAAAATTATTTTCCTAAATGATGCATAAGTGTATGTATTCTGTATGTGTATGTCTGTTTTCCAGGGGAAAAAAATAAAACATCCTTAAAAATCAGTTTACCTGAGAAGCAAAATTGCATAAGACTCGTTTTATACAGAGAATATATCTTGAATAATCTTGAATATTATATAGTTTTTCATTTTTATTACTATTATCATCATCATCATCATTACCATCATCATCAAATTTATTGAGATTTATGCTTAAAACTATATTTAAAAAATTCAATGGGGTAAAAAAAACTTAATTCAATATATAGTAATTCAAAAAAGTTATTTTGTTGTCATATATCATAGTTTCTGCCTCAATTATTATTATTATTATTATTATTATATATCCTCATCAGATTTAATGAGGTTAAGCCATAAAACAATTTTTAAAATGTCAGTAGGGTAATAAAAATGAACTTAGTTCAAAATATATATATATAAAAAAAAAAGTTTTTCCAAGTAAATTTATCTTATTTAAACAATTGTTTTTTGGTAAACAAGATAAACACACTGATTAAGATTTTTTTTTCTTCAGTAGAAGTGTTCTTTCAAACTTTTCAGGCCCTGATGCTTGCATTCATAATGCTTAAGTGTCAAGTTTAGAGAAGAGATATTGGATCGTTCTGAAAGACGGATGACACAACATTCAGCTTTTCTAAATGACAGCACTGTGGGCTGGAAGGAGGCCATGGATTAATGGTAGATACATGTCTGAATGGAAAGACATGATGGTGGTTTTTGGAATGTAGATGCTCCACCACATGTGATCCACTCTCTCATACATATTGCTGAGGTTCATTTAAAGGATTTTCCTTCAAGATAATATTGTGTATGCCGAGGAAATGCTGAAGGAGAAGAAATTTGTAATTGGTTTATAAAAGAGTGAAGAAATGTGGTACAAGACGCTCGAAGTGAGTCCTAGCTGTTGAAGTGTAATAACAGCTTTCTAGTTCCTGCCTTGAGGCGCAGTGGATTATTCATCAGTGGAATTTCAGCTGAGCTTGAAAGTACAGGGACAGAGATGGAGAGAGAGATGATGAGCTTTTTCAGTAGTGTGTTATCTTCTGCAAGCTGCCTGCTCAGAGACCTCCACCTGGTGGTGAAGCACTGCTCTAAAACTGTACTTCTTAAAATTGGGTCTGTTCTGATATAGGGGTATGGAGAGATGGAGAAAACAATGCTGATTGCAACATAATAACATTTAATGATATAAATATAAACGTATTAGTAAATAATAATAATAATAATTTTTATATAATTTAATTTGATGATATTTTATCAAATTATTCCAATTGTTCCAAACCTGTAAGACCTTTGTTTATATTCGGAACACAAATTAAGATATTTCTGATGAAATACGAGAGCTTTCTGACCGAGAGCTGAAATCCAAGAGCTTTTCTTTCTGACTTTATTCAACAATTTTATCTGTTATTAGTCATTATTTTTGTTTTCTACGTGCACAAAAAGTATAATAATTTTAATTTTTGGATGAACTATACCTTTAAGGTAATTTATAAGCTAGTTTGCTCCAAAAGAATGACAAAATTTGCAGAAATAAACAATAAAAACTTACAAGATATAAACATTCAAAACCTTTTTCTCACTTATTGGTTATTTTAAAAAGGGGAGGAGCTGCTCTATATGTCCCGCCCTGTCTTCCTGTTCAACAGTTTGCTGTCATTGAACTTGTTTCCACGACATGTGATCACAATGCCTAAGGCCTCTTCATATCCAAAGATGCCCAAACTTCAGAGGACGTTATTGAAGAAAACAACACTCATGTTTAAGATCAGTGCGTGCACCAGGCCACGTATTTGCTGCAGCATACAGACACATAGGCCTATCTAGACAGGAAATTGAGGGGCAGATGATAAAATACTGCCATTTCTGTGAGTGTATGATTATGGCCACAGACAAACACATGGATGACTAAATACCTTCTTCCATTTTTAGACCTGGCCACAAAAATGTTGCAAAGTAGAGGAATGTGAAAATGAACTGGGCTCCTGAACGTGACTTAAAATAGCAATGAGTGGGTAGAAATTCTACTACCAAGTATAATTATGTAACATTGATTCTCAAGAGGTCTAAACATGGCAATTGAATAAAAAAGCAAACTTGATGAACCTTGCTATTTATAGATCCTATCCTATCCCATGTCTACAGGCTATGGACCTAATAAAATGCTAACCAGAACTTTGTTTTTAGCTTCAAAGCTAATTTTTCTAATACACTTACTTAGTATTGTGGGATGCTTTTAAGTGCTGTGCAAAACCTCTGGTATGCTGGTTTCTCCATCACTCATTGTTTTAAGAATACCAGAGGCTTGGTTACAAGCTAATAACCGGCAGACCACCTGCACAGTGAAGACACATGGGCAAAGGTCACCAGAACACCATCAAAGGCTCTTGTGTGCATGCTCATGTCAACGTCAGTGAAATATATAACCCTGAGATAAGAATCCAAGAGCAAGAAAGAGTCTATTGTTGACAACCAGCCAGAGGACCTGGGGTTATACAGGCCTACACTGGAGAAAAATTCAGCTGAAGATGACAGTTGTGTTGTGGAACATGGTAGCTGGTTTCTAGCGGGTCTAAGATGGTCATTAGCTAGTTGTTAACAGGTTGACCATTGACCATGTTCAAAAAATACAGCTTGACCACTTAAGTTGGTCAAAGCTGAAGAAACCAGCTATCATGTTCCAAAACAGTGGATTCCCAGCAGGGTAAATATTAGCATAATACAAGCCTTTTTAAAGTTATCATCATCTAAACATATAGTAGCACCTCTAATCATAACAACATCAATGATAATTTAGTCATCAACAATATAAGTGGGCACTGGGGAGATCACTCTAGAAGACATACCCTAAACAGTAGAGAGGAAACATGACAAACAAACAGGATGGCAGGAGAGGAGTCCACTGCTGACTGTTGAGTCTATATGTAGACTTCCTATCGGACAGAGAGTTTCCTGTGGGACGAGGCAGAATGCCTTGCACTCTCCATTTCTCCTCACAGAGACCAAGTGTCAAACAATTTCAAAGGAACCTAATAAATAGTTTTTTTTTTTTAAAGATTGTAAGTACATAGACCAAATGGAATTGCAAAAATAATGATCGTTCCAAACAGGTTTTATCAAACACTCTGCCCTGTTTTCCACTAATCAAACAAACCTATTTTTAAACATTTTTAAACTCATTCCACAGAAGTATGCAGACTTTCCCTCAAACCAGAAAAGAAAATTTTAAATAAATAAACATTTCTGGGCCTACTCATAACTCTACATACAAAAAGTGCAATAATTTCAAAGCCTTTTCTACAAGATTGCCAGTTTCTGTTGCAAAAAAAAAAAAAAAAAAAAAAAAAAAAGGTTACCAATATTTAGAGGTTTAAAATAAGAAATAGTCGCACTGTAAGATAAAGAGGCAAATACTTAATATACAGCCATAACAGTCAATGTTATGAGAAGTCTTAATTGCAAGATTTAAAGTCACAGTGTGAGATATGTCACAATTGTGAGATATATAATCAAAATTATGAGAAATAAAGCCTCAGTTGTGAGCAACAAAGTCATAATTGCAAGATAAAAAAAAACAACTTTATCCATATATGTAACGGAGCCGACGAGATGAGAGACGTGCGGATCCATTTGCAGGCTTTTATTAAACAGAGGCGTGGTCATAACAGGCATGGGTCAAACAGTGGCAAACAGGTACATTTCAGGCAAGAAAAAAAAAGTGTATTCCTAGGGCAAGCGTGGGTCTACGATCGGCGAACAATATCCAGAGGGCTTGACACGAGGGGTAATCCAATAACAGGCGCAATTGTCCAGGAAAGGTGCAAATACAGTCCGAAACAGCAGGCAAAGGGTTAATCCAAGATACACAGGCAGTAGATCAGAAAACAGACAACACGAAATGACTCGATTAGACTAGACTAGACTAGACTAGACTAGAACTAGAACTAGAACTAGAAATGGAAATGGAAACTTGGAATGGCTCCGTAATGTAGCTATCGCTAGAAGAGTGATATACGCTAAACAATACTCGGCGGTTTGAGAAGGATCTGAGTGAGTGTAATATAGTGTGTGTGTGATTGGTTACAGCTGTGTGCAATCAGTGCAATGGATGATGGGAAATGTAGTCAAACAGCAGGCAAAGGGTTAATCCAAGATACACAGGCAGTAGATCAAAAAACAGACAACACGAAATGACTCGACTAGACTAGACTAGACTAGACTAGACTAGACTAGAACTAGAACTAGAAATGGAAATGGAAACTTGGAATGGCTCCGTAATGTAGCTATCGCTAGAAGAGTGATATACGCTAAACAATACTCGGCGGTTTGAGAAGGATCTGAGTGAGTGTAATATAGTGTGTGTGTGATTGGTTACAGCTGTGTGCAATCAGTGCAATGGATGATGGGAAATGTAGTCCGTGGTGACGTGTAACAGTCTGTTTAGTGAGAGAGTCAATATGATGGACGAGTGACCTCTGGTGGCGATCGGACGGAAGTCCATGGACAGGATTCGTAACAATATAGGTCAAAAATTATTGAATTATTCAATTATACACAGTCATGCATTATGTTCTAAGATCACCATGTTTGTAGTGTGTTTCAGGGGATTACAACATACAATATATATTTCAGACTTAGTGGAGTAATAACTAATAATAGTAATAGTAAATGTGTAAAGTTGCATAAGCTCATTCTAACTTAGTGTCATATCCATATAAATCATTATTATGGTTTCTATGGCTAGGACCAGCAGTTCCTAAAAATAATTAAGTTTACTACTAGACTAAAAACAGTTAGCAGGTGCATAAGATAGCGCTACGTCCCACTTCAAAACACACAATATTTTTACACTTTTGTGAATAATCACCTGTCAGAGTCTTTGGGAAAATGATGAAAGGCAAGATTTTTTCTGTCACACTGATAGTTTTTGCAGTGGATTGCCTTCTTTTATTCCACTTTGACTTATCTTTCATTGTTATTCTGTCTGTTTCTGTGTATCTGTGCTGTTATTCAGTTGGAATTTCCACTCCAAAATGGCGGCCCC
>NW_015654497.1:190110-195586 GCF_001515625.1 Sinocyclocheilus rhinocerous
GTTTGAGAAGGATCTGAGTGAGTGTAATATAGTGTGTGTGTGATTGGTTACAGCTGTGTGCAATCAGTGCAATGGATGATGGGAAATGTAGTCCGTGGTGACGTGTAACAGTCTGTTTAGTGAGAGAGTCAATATGATGGACGAGTGACCTCTGGTGGCGATCGGACGGAAGTCCATGGACAGGATTCGTAACAATATAGGATTTAAAGCCACATGTAATATATAGTCACATTATGAGATAAAACGCTGCAATTCTGAGATATGAAGTCAAAATGAAGAGAAATAGGTGTAATTGCAAGATAAATTGTGAGATATAAAGTCAAAATATGATAAATAATGTCTCTGTGGTGAGTAACAGTCAATTTTAACAAGTCAAAATTGCAGGGTTGAAAGCCACAGTAAAGTCACATTGTGAGATGTACCAGTAATGCTGCAATTCTGAGATATGAAGACAAAATTAAGAGAAATAGTTGCAAGATAAAGTCACAATGTGAAATATAAAATCTCAGTTATAAGTAACAAAGTCACAATTGCAAGATTGAAAGCCACATTACTCTATAAAGTCACGTTAAGATATATAATGCAGTCATTCTGAGACATAAACATCATTATTTTATGCTTCCATAGGTTGAAGAGTGGGTTTTTGTGTGCATGCTGACTTTCAGGCGCAAATAGTGCATCATCAGACTAATAATTTCCTGGCTTGAAGGCTACTATTGAGAGTGAGTCACTCTTTCTCTGGTGCTCAATGTTGAGGGGGCTGCACAAGGCAGGGGCTCAAGTGAACACAATATTCCAACAGGCACTTGCTCAAATGTTCCGTTGACTTTGGCTGTTTGTTTCCTAAGGACACTGGGCTCAACAGGCATTCCAGTGCAGCCGGCACAAAGAACTCTTTTCAACGTGTTTAATCCCTGCAGAGGAGTGGCGAAGGGGCCTGGCTCTCTTCTACTAAGGACCACAGGAACCAAACAGACCCAAACAACCACACAGACCAAAAAGCATGCAGAAAAAGCCCTGTTTAACATGTGTCAAGGCGTAGGGTCAGAGTTCAAGACTCGATTCTATATTTTCATGCTCAAAGAATTGCTTTACCTTTGCACAGATGTTGATTTTGATCTTGAGCGATGAAACCAGCACCTCATGGGATCATTGCACATGCTTATATCCTCTGAACAGAAGCTCCAAAGCCATAGCCAGTTCTTCCAAATCTCCAATGCTTGGTCCAAAGCTTGATGCCACCAAATCCAGTTCAAAAGCTTAGTTTTTTCCTTCTATTTTTTTTTTTTAAATCTTGGATGAGAAAGAGATTCACATGACTACAACATGAGGTCAGACTTCGCTCAGGTGCACCAGGCATTGGCAATGCCCTCTGTTGCCAGTGTGCGACCCTCAACGCCTTGGCAAAACTCCTCAGATCAACTCTTTAATCTCCATCCAATAATGTGAGCAGCTCAAAGCCAAGAATTTCACCTCAGCTGGAGAGTGGCAGAAAGTGGCTCGCACGCAGGGTCTCAAAGCCTCAAGGCAGAAGGAGAACGACGTCAACACCTCCTTTCGCTGTGCTATTAAAAGCTGTTGTGATACAATGGGTTGCTGCCAAAGCAAGCGTCCCAGACTCACCCCTCTCCTGACTCTGGTTCCTGGCTATCCACACTCCTCCAAACATCAGATGAGCTGCACAAGAAGTATGCATAAAAACTACCACATGTCTACCAAAACTGGTCACCAGTATGTATTCCAAGTTTTTTCCCAGAGAGTAACTGAAGAAGGGCTGGGAGTAATTGGAAGGAGGTGGATGCAGAGTAAAGGAAACAGCTTTGGAAATCTCTTGGTCTAATGGAAATATCATCAACAACCTCCTTCCTCCAACCGTTCTTTTGTCTCAGACTGTCTCACAATATTTCAGTAAAGGCTGGAATACACTACATAACTTTTGCTCAAATTTCAGCCCCAATTTGAAGTCTGGACAAGTCAATGCTAGTCTGCAGATTTTAGGCAGCCAGAGTTGACAGATTTTGCAGAAAATCATGCCATGTATGATGGGCAAAGACTCAGATTTTAGCTTCAGACTATGAATCTGTCAAGTCGAAGAAAATCAGACATGTTTGATATTTTAAGCCAATTTTAGAACACATACACTGCATCCAAATATACCTACTTCCCTACTGTATAGTGGGTGAAAAGAGTACATGTCTGAATTCATAGCATTTATAACACAGTAGACGAAAAGTTCCCGGATGACCTACTACTTCCGCCGAGATTCCAAAGTGCACATCTGATGGACACTTTACTATCCCATGAGGCTACGGGAGAGGAGCTGTGAAGGGCAGTGAAGTGATGCAACTGAAATCATAAGTCACATGACAATGAAAAAATGAAGTAGTACGTCCGGCTTTCATTCATACTATGTGGAATGTACTTTTTTAAAGGCCGCACAGTAAGTTCTTATTGAAATGTAATACCTACTCAGACAATATGCGATTTCAGGTGCAGTAATTGTCAGACTCTGTTCTATGTTTTGTGTGTGTCCTGCTCCCCATGTGCCTTCCCATGCCCATATTTGGTTTGTTTCCTGTTCCTGTCCTGATTTAAGTTGATTTCTTCCCAGGTGTTTCCCATGTTTAATTTCCATTGATCCCAGGTGTGTCTCGTCATCCCTCCCTCCTGTGTGTTAAGTTGATTTCTTCCCAGGTGTTTCCCATGTTTAATTTCCATTGATCCCAGGTGTGTCTCGTCATCCCCTCCTCCTGTGTGTATATAAAGTGTTCCCAGTCCCTAGTGCTCTGTCGGATGTTATACGTCTTCCTGTGATAGTCTTCCTGAGTTCGTCTCCCTTGGTTCCTTGAAATAAAGTCCGTGATAAAGTATTCTCCAGCGTCTCCTCGTCCCTCGTGTGTGTGCACCCGTGACAGTAATATTGTTTTCATTTGTCACGTGTCTCATGGAAACTCACGTTTCTTTGTGAGTTTGTTCAGAGCAACTTGAAAGTCTGGTAATGTGTGATCTTCAGTTGTTTGAAGTTCAGTTTTTCTCTGTAATCTTCTTCGGTAAGTGTGTGATGCCTAGTGTTTTCAAATCTGTTCAGATTCAGTCATGCATAGTGTATACCAGCCGAAAGTCCTTCTTTTGCTCTTTTGGTGTAAAAGCATGAGGTAGACAGTGTGAAAAAAGGATGACATTATCACTTACCCAAATTACACAGCTTTTCCAGTCCCCACCTTTTGACCACAGCTGGAGCCATTTTTACTCAGAGTCTGACCTGACATTATGCCAGTCTGATACCAAATCCATTTCCATGAGAGCTGTTTCAAATCCCAAATGAAATGTGGCACAGGGCTGCTGAGTGCTGGAGTGTTAGCAGTGAATAAAGATGCTCTGGAAAATGTTTAAGTGTCTGGAGGATATCTTACAGAGAGAGGAAGAGCCAGAGCAAGAGGTGGGAAAGTTTAGCTTGTGAAGTGCAGTTGTTGCTGTGAGGCCACACACACATGCACATCCTTGTTACATTTTCGAGGAAGAAAAACATTCAAAATGTACTGCTATGATGCCAGGAAGTTGTTGCTAAGTACTGTAGTTGCTAGGAAGTTCTGCAAGATTTGGAGATCACATACAGTTGCTAAGATGTTCTGAAAGGTTTTAGCACATTATTATGGATTTGCTAGAGTGTTCAGAAAGCTTTTTTATCATGTTGCTATACGTATGTGGCTCCTAGGGTGTTTTGACTTTTTAGCACATTGCTATGTGGTTGCTAGGGTGTTTTGAAGAGTTTCTAGCGTGTTGCTATGCAGTTGCTAGGTTGTTTTGAGAGCTTTTTGAAAGATACACAGTTTGAGGTAACCTAATATTCAAGTCATTAGCACAAACAGTTTTTGCGTTTCCATTGTTTTTCTATGTAAACATGCACTATATGAATATGTTTGACCGTTGCGGTTTGACATCTTGCGTTTTTTTTTGCAGTGTTTCACAGCTTTCTAAAAATACGGCGCTCAAGTTAAAAGTAAAAAAAAAAATGCATCTCTAGACCTTGCTGTTTTTTGATTCCACTAAAAAGGAGATATTTTGAAAAATGTTGGTAACTATACAGTTGCCGGTAGCCATTGATTTTCATAGTATGGGAAAAAATGTACTATGGAAGTCAATGGCTACCGTCAACTTTTTGTTTACCAACATTCTTCAAAATATCTTCTTTCATGTTCATCAGAAGAAAGAAACTCAGAGGTTTGGAACAACACAAGGGTGAGTAAATTATGACAAAATACTATTTTTTGGGGGGTGAACTATCCCTTAAAGGTAGTAGTTGAAAGCAAACCCCTAACTGTAAGAATGAGCAATAGCAAATGTTATGCTTGCCTTAGCAAACACTGCTAATGGATGTATTCTACTTCCAAACAAATCAATTCCAACCGCGTTCTGAAAGGTCCCAGTGAAACACGCAGTCATTGGCAGGGCCTGTGATTTCAGGCCATTCTCATTTTTATGGAAACAAAGATGACCTGGACAACAGAGGCTTGATTATCAAAACCAAAACCAGTGGAGCATTTTTCACTCACCACTGACCCTCCAAAGTGATCATGGAAAGGCCCCACACTCCCCCTCTGCTTGTTTCTCTGTACTTGCTCAATGGACTGCACTATTTTATGGTGGGAGATTAAGAGGAGAGAGAGCAACTAACGTGGCACTTACAGTGTGGTGCCTCTGGTCTCTTTCTATCTGTTCTCCTTTAAGTAAACGAAAGGTGAGGCACAGACCTTGTCACCTTCTTGTTTTCTCACTATTTCTGTTGTTTCCCGAGGCCAGTGGCTGTAGTCTGAGATTCTCACAATGCTGCTTAATGTTGTGTCCTGAGCTCTGATAAAACAAGGACAAAGCTCATTCCTGTTGCCTGCATTTGGCAGTGATAAATTTTCAGGAACTCGTACCATATCTGCTAAACAAAACATCATTTCACAAAAACTGATAGTCTAATGTTTTTTGTTTTTTTAAACAGCTATGGTTTCTAAAAATAACAGTCTATGTTTTAATCACAGCTGATTTGACTGGACCTGATTTTTGGATCAGAATCTCACAAATCCTGCCAAGAACATTTCCAGGTCATTTCACCTCCAAATGAGTAATTAAATATTGTATACATAAAACAAAGCCTATTTTAAGATTTTGATTATGACATTACTTTCAGGACAATTATACCAATTTCCCCTGAAATTCCAGTCACACAATTGCAAAACAAACCAAATATTCTAATTCTTTTTTTCTTTCTTTTTGTAGTATTCTAATTACTATAATGCATAATATATGTATAATTATATATATACAATATATATAATTTAAATCAAGAATATTTATATATCATGGTAGTATTTGTTGTACTGTCTTTAGAAACTTATATTTAAATAAAAAAATCACTATTACAGTATTTCTTATTGCAATACATGTAAAAAAAAAAAAAAAAAAAAAAAAGATTTAAAAATGAAAA
>NW_015654497.1:195699-217765 GCF_001515625.1 Sinocyclocheilus rhinocerous
TATTATAAATGCATAAATGAGGATTACATTAAAATCTCCACTAAGAATAATGAAAATGGCAAAAAAGTTGAAAATTAAAACATTCGGATGAATAACAATAATAACAATTTGATGAGAATTTGCATAATTGCTATAATGCAAATAAAACCCTAAACATTTAGTTTGTTTTCTCCATAATAACATTTTTATAATACGATATATCTTTTTATAATGTATAACTTAAAAATTTAAGCTTGTTTTTAATTTTTTTTATTTATTTATAATTTATTTATTTTTCCTTTGATTGTGATGAAATTGGACTTGGGATATATTATTGACAGGTTTCATGAGATTCAAACATTTTTAGTATCTTGAAAAAAAAGTAGACTGTGTGACAATAACAGACAACAATCGAAGTTAAAAAAATGTTTTCAAAAAAGCGAAGTTTTCCTACAAGCCATACAGGAGACCTTACCTGTACAAACTTTCTGGCAGCCTATGAAACAAGACCCTCTGTAAGCAAACACATGGTTCCTCATGGAGAAGACATTATGAAGATGGATAGAGTCTTGAGGATGGTAGCGAGATGCTGCGAGGTTCTTGCTGGCACACGTTCGAAGCCAACCATCACAGACAAAAATCAGATTCTCCTGCCCAGCGCATGACAAAAGTCATCTCACTCTGTGACTGTCTCTCTCCCCCTCTCACTCATTTTGCCTTCCTGTTCTGTCAACCACTCCTAGTCTGACACAAGGCATTCATTCTTTCAGTCAAAGAACTCCTCACTTGTTCACTAACCTTGCAGAGACCCCTGCTGCAAAAATAAGTCCATTTCAGGAAAGGCTGAAACTCACTTTTCTGCAGAAGGTGCACAAAAGACACTGGCATCCACAATGCTGTTTCTCTCTTTGAGTGTTTCTTGGGACGGTGCCAGAGCACTGGAGACCTGAGGTCAGTCCGGCTTTTGTCACTGTTTGTATAGTGTTTGTAAAAAAAGCTGCTCTTGTATGATCTTGTATAATCAAGAGCTTCTCTCCAATGAGACACACTAGTCGTCTTCTAGCTGATCAAAAACAACAACCACAAATGTAAGCTTATAAAAAGACACTTGTGAAGATGCGTTTGCTGAGGAGATATAGTTCGTATCAGACCGTATATGACAGTACAAAATGTATTTCAGATAAACTCGTTGTAATTGTAGACCAAGTATAATAAGCTAAAAAATATATTTATACTTGAAAAATTACTTGATTATTTGCTTATGTTTGATATGAACAACAGGAAAATTGAACAAGAGATCAACTGTAACGCAGAAAAGTATCTTTAAGAGATTCGCGTGCTTATGGAGTATCTGTGTGACTCAGTTCGGGCAATTTTCCCTTGAGACTGCAGTCAGGACTAATGAAATAATATGCTACAGATGCCCCTGGATGACTGAACAATTCAAAATACACATTTTCACAATCCGTGTCAGCGTATACAATCCTGTATGATGACGCAACGGTGCCCTCTAGTGACTGATCGACACCTCATTAAACACAACATCACAAGATGGACCAGGTATCAGGTACCCTTATCTCAAATTCATAGTGTTGTCTCAATGCAAGTAATCTAGAAAGCAACATAATTATCCTGAACTTTAAAATAAAGCTGAGCTGGCCAGCTATTTGCTCTTCCCTTTTTCCTAATATGACACGTAAGTGTGAAATAAACCTGTGGCAGAAGCACTCAACTCCTAGGCCAGTAAGACTGCTGTTTGTTCTGTTTCTTCCTAAGGAAATGCCTCATGTTCACTCAGAATGCATCTCATTTCCGCCTGTGTGTCTCACAGGTTAAAGGTCCAGCTCAAAGGCTTGTCACTATAGTGGGGGAAAGCAAGGCAGCTGGAGGTCCTACGACAGGTGCGGAAGAATTTAACTCTCGCTCTCACTTTTACTGCGGGAAAATGTCCCTGCGATGGCCTCTGGAAGAATGGGATTATTTTGTCAGCACCGTAAGGCCCGAAAACCTGTAAACCAACTTCTGGCATTTGTTGTACGTTCAGCATGCAGAAAACACATACATTGATTTCACTATTGTGAATAGACAGACAGACAGACAGACAGACAGAGAGAGAGAGAGACAGATAGATAGATAGATAGATAGATAGATAGATAGATAGTGTTAAATGAATAAAGGTTCCTAAGATATTTTAGTTATACTTATGGCAAAAAGTTGAAATTATGACAATGACATAAAAAGTAGAAATTAGATACTGTCATAATTATGACATAATTATGACACTAAGTCATTATTGAGATAAAAAGCTAAAATTATAACATAAAAAGTAAATTATAGAAAACAAACAAAAAAAACAAATTGCGATTATGAAAAACAATACTTGTTTTATTTGCCTGTTCTGATAATGCAAAAAAAGTTAAGTATAACATTATAACTAACTATACTATAAATGAAAATATACAATTAATTTAAATATAATTGTATACTTTTTATTATACATCAGAACTGGCAAATCACTCCATTCTGTCTGAAACTCCAGATACACATTTAAAGACGACAAATCTAAGAAACCAAATACAGAAAACAGAAACCATGAATTCCGATTCACACATCACATCATACACAAACCCAAAAGCATGAAATCATACAAAACCCCACATGTCCAGTTATTGACATCACCGTAAGGGTTTCTGGCTCGGTTTCAGAAATAAAATGGAACTAACCTGAAATCGGACCTTCTTGAGCATCATATTAGAATCCAGATGGTGGACGCTTTGCTGCTGTATCTTGGTATCCCGAACGTTCAGCATATGTCGTACTCCTCATTAGCCAACCTGAACGAATGGCCTATTTCATACTGAGATACAGAGCAATACATGCCACTGACCTCCAGCAAACTCACAAATCATTAACTCCAAAAACGTAATCCTTCGTAAATAATTAAAATGTTTTTAATGAATCTCAGACTGATCCTAAAATCCCATGTGACCATGTAAGTTCCTAGCCCATGCTAGTTCCTCTGCCCCCTCTCACTCTTTCATGTGACCCTTTAACAAAGCCTGGCTCAGTACTTATCGGTTTGTTCATTCATCCGAAAGAAAGACCCGCCCTCTTTTATGACGGGGATAGTGGTCATTAACACCCCTCCTCTTTTACCTCAACCCCAAACAGGGATACACCCCCTCTCCTGCTCTCAAGGGAACCATATGGTCACCAAACGATTTGGCTGGGACAGTGTGAGAACTACAGTTCATCTGACGCTCTCATGATGTGTTATGAGCAACCTTTACTTCCTCTCCCTTACAATCACTGGCCACGCATCACTCCCTCCAGACTTCACCTCATTATTCCTCCATTGCCAGCGATCAGATAGGAAATTAGGTCAGGACAGATACAGTCCCTATTTGTGGCGGCCTACACCCTTCAGTCCCTTCATCAAACCCACAAATCAGATGTTAAATCTGCTTTCTCAGCCCCGGCCCTAAAACTTTCCTCGTGGATTAGAGGCAACATCAAACATCGAGGCAGATTCAACCAGACAGACCGTGTTTCACATACAGATCATCTCTGTAGATGTGGGTCACACTTCACAGCCTTCAGCTTTGCTCAGTGACTATGACTTTGACATTTAGTAAAATATGCAGCAACACAAATTTATGAGTCAACAAGTAAAAACTGTATCAAGCTTTAACCATTTAAAGACACAATGATTATGAAAGGGATAAAGTACAGTTAACCTGGCATTATCACTAGGGATTCACCAATATAAAAATATGTCATTGTAATGTTTTGACCAATAACTGATAAATAGGCAACATTCAAATTCTGTATTTTGTCTAAAAACAAACTAATTTCAAACTAAAGTTTTAACGCATTTATAAACCAATGTTATTTTAGTATTATTTATGTACTATTATAGTTTTTCTTAACATTTTGAATTAGATTTCATTTATTTTTAGCTTTCAGTTGTTTTATTTTTTTCTACTTTTGTCGTTTTTATTTTTATTATTTATTTCTATTAAGCTTTATTTTTATTTGTTTTAATTTGAGTAATTTTTAGTACTTTTAGTAAATTTTACTTTAGTATTTTTAATTTTAGTAACATTTCAGTTAGTTGCAAGGCAACATTTCTAAATTTCATTTAAGTTTTTCATCCAATACATGTATTTTATTTTAGCTACATTTGATTTCAATTATTGACAATGACTTTTAATGAGTTTTATTAGTTTAAATTAACAATAATAATAAATTAACATATTACACCAGTAATGCTTTAAAAACTCATTTTGAGATTGAAAGATTAACTCGGAGTTAAATGATGGCAAAGGTAATCAAAATAGAAAAATTTTGGAAATTATCATGATATATATATATATATATATATATATATATATACAGTGGTGTGAAAAAGTGTTACATGGAGGGCTAGAGTGAGCGGCGGCGGCCTAGAGTGAGCAGAGGTGGGTGGGCTTGAGAATGGCGCGGCCGGCGATTTCGACAAAGGAGCATCCGGAAGGCTTGCGGCAACCACATGTGACGACTCCGGGCTGGACTCATTATTTTACCAAATGAAAAGAAATACACCACAGAGTGCTTTGAGAGACATAAAACTAACACAGCTATGAAGATATAATTTAGCATCATTATACATAACCAATCATAATTAAGTATTCCAAAGAGCCATGTCATAGCAGATGTAAATGATCTCATGAATTGTCTTGAGACAAGGTGCCCATATCATTGTGGAAGTGATTCATTGACAGGAATCTCCTCCACTCAACCATACTTAATGCATTATTAACTCCAAATACCATTGCCTCATCTCTGAGATTCCTCACATTCCTGTAAAAATCCAGAACAATCTCCCTGTCCACTAGGCCATGGCCCAAACCAGGCCTGGGCATTGCATTTATCATTACAGAGAATACCATTCTTACAGCAAAACAATGACTACAATCAACCACCTGAGAGGTTTTTAACATGTTGCTAGGGATTTCCAGGTGCTTAAACATGCCACTATTTAACAAGCTACATGATTTGAGGCACTGATTTATGATTTGATGGCATGATTTATGCTGCTGTCTTTAATACATAGAGTTAGGGATTTCAAACAACCCCCTAACTCTAGCCTGCACCACAAATACACGTATCATGCAGCTACAGTGAATACAAAATTCTAGTCAAAACCACATATTAAAGCAGGAAGAGCCCAGAAAATACACTTTCATTCAATTTGACTTTATTATTGATTAAAGGTATTCATAAGTATTTTACAGCAGAATGGAATGTCGTAACCCTCCCCTTGGTGTTCCATAATCATCTTTGAGTGTGCGCTGATAAATGTATTTTTTAACGTTATGGAAATGCAAAAACAAATCAGTTCTTAACAACATCTGGGAAGCCAGAGAGAATATATTTTCCTGTTTAGCCAAATAAATGCAGCAATGAATAAAAAATATATATTTTTTAAAAACAGATTATGTGTAACATTACTTACAAAACAACAAAGAATGAAAAATCTTCCTGTTTAGATTATTCTTCAAACAAATGATTACATAAATATAAACTGAACCAAAAGGGGGAAAAACAAAGGCAAATAGCATTTGTACTTTTTTGATGTAGACAATGATATCCATATTTACTAAAAGCTAAACAGCAGAGGTGTCATTTTAGAGATGAAAAATTATGAGTCTGAATTTAGTCAGTTCTTATTGCACAAGCACAGCTGATTTATTCATCACCCACACATTCATTTGGTACAACAATATTAGGTCCGTTTCCATATTAGAAAACCAGCATTTATTCTTTGACGATTAGAAATAAAACCAAATTGCTAATGAGCCGATGCGGATCATGTGGTTTATACAAAATCCATGCAATAATTATTTAAGTTTTCAATTTTAATCTATCTCTTTGAAGTGTCAGGAGGGTTCATACGCGCTTCTAATGCGTCTGCTGTAGGATGACACTGATCTTCCCTTGATGTCTACAGGTGCAGTGCTTTATTATTACTTTCTTTTGTCTTTTCTGGCAGGTGTAGCTGACAGCACTTAGTACTTGAGCATCTGAAGGTCCAGTTTATAAAAGGTAGATTATTTTCCTTTAAGACAAACAGAAACACAGAAGTACTGCAGCCCATGTCAGAGAATGGTTTGAGCCTTCTATTGACATACAGCGTGCTCTCTGATCCGTTAAGCTGGCTGGCAGGTTAAAACGATCTTCCACCAGGAAACCTTTACAGGATCTCGTACTTATCCACAACAAATGACGTCTCTGAGGAGAATTTGACTGGACTGCCTTCCTCTACATATGTCACCTTGGCCACCTGTGGAAACAATGAATATAAAGTCATTTCCTTTCTCACAAGGGCTCAGTTTTGTTGTCGTTTATTTATGAAATGCTGCATAACTTGCCTGAATGTCACAAAAGTTTCGCTTGGAGACAAAAGAAACATGGATTGGGAAGAAGTCATTGGGTTTGCCATCCATACTGAACTCCAGGCTGCCACTCTTGTTTTTCTCATCAATGACAGGAAGTGACCATTCCAGGATGTTTTTCCTGCTGTCATGGTTATACTGCCCGTCCATATCACCAACCACAGGAGCACCTACACCTGACCTGCATGATCCCAGGAGACAGAGGTTGTTTATGGATATGGATTTTGATAATGTTTGTGTATTTTGCTAATTAAAATGTTTTATACATACAGTTTAAATAAATGCAAAAAAACACAATAGAAATATAAACTAATACATACATACATACATGTATATAATGATCTGAATAAGCACTTACGGCAGAGGGATAGTAATGACAACTTCATTGAGTTCGAGCCCCTCGTCCTGAAGCTCATACTCAATGTTGACGTCACAGCCACTTCCACTTTCTGACGGCCAACAGTTAACTGAGAGTACAGAAGGTACGTGCATGATTGAAATGTTTATGAAAGTGCTGTTATACTAAAACCTTTAGTTCAATAACTTTATTCATGAACACTTCATGCAGAAGCAACTGAAGACTCACTTGTTAAAGGAATGAGGGACTCATCAGTGCTCTGTAACCTCCATTTCAGCACCCCCAAATCATTGTTGAGAGGGAAGGACTTTTCCTGGTTTTTCAGACAGATCAGGGACTCGGTGTTGAACAGCTTTTTATCAACATGAGGGTGAGTCTGAAGAATAAACGAAACAATATTGGGTTATACGGCCAGTTCAGTGTTCTTTTCTAAAAATATCAGACCGTCGACAACTTCCTCTTCAAAATACACGCTGAGAGCTTGACATGCTGAACTGTCTCACACACACACACCTGTAGTTGGGCTCCTTTCTTGTCATTGTTGTTGATGAGTATGGAAATGCAGCCATTTTTTTCATCTGCGACTTTCAGAGTGATCATGCCCAGAACTTCCATGTTCTGCAGTCCACCATCCCGACCACAGGTCAGAGAGATCTTCTCCTCCACCCTCAGATGTACGCTGGGAAACGGAGTTCATAAACTATTAACAATTGGCATAATCGGAAAATAATAACATTATAATACGAAAATACACTACCGTTCAAAAGTTTGTGGTCGATACGATTTTTTAAAAGTAAAAACAGTAATATTGTGAAATATTAATATTTAAAATACCTGTTTTCTATTTGAATATTTTATTCCTGTGATACAAAGCTGAATTTTAGCAGCCATTAGTCTTTAGTGTCACATGATCCTTCAGAAATCATTTGAATATGACGATTTGGTTCTCAAGATATATTTCTTAATATTATGAACATTGAAAAAAAGTTTTTTTTTTTTTTTTTTTCCCCAATAAATTAGATTGTTTGGAAAAATAGTATTTTTCTGGAAACTGTGATAAATAAATAAAAATTTGTGGATTGTCAAGATGAATAGAAAGTAAAAAAAAAAAAAAACAGCATTTATTTATTTATTTTTTGGAAATATCTTTACTGTCACTTTTCAGTCTCTCTCTCTCAAAAAAAAAAAAAAACTTTACTGAGCACAAACTTTTGAAGTGTAGGTAACTTTGGTAGTGTAGGTAACATAGTATATGGAGAAGAATGTGCCAGACACTGAAATAAAATGAGTAAGCAATACCTCTCTATATTCACTTGAGGCTGAAGGACTTTAGATGCCTCCGATGCCTTCCTTCCTGCACTGGATGTGATGATATTTTCTCCTTCTGACTTTAGTTTGTCCACAAAGTTATCTACTTCTTTCCCTTTGACACCCAGCTTGAGCGCTTTACTGGACCCACTCGACCTACAAGAGGAACAGGACAGATTAACTTCTGTACGCTTATGTATTTACAGTAGATGTGTCATAGACCACAGTTACAGCTCATACCTGACTGGAGCAGAAGCCACTTTGGGCTTCTCTGGCTCTATTGTATCAGTGATGATGGTGGCTGATATGACGTTGCTCATTCCTGAACTTCCGAAACCTCCGAAGCCTGGCGATTTCTTTCCGGCACGTTCAGCATCTTGTCTTGCTCGCTGCAGCTCTTTGGCCTTGCGTTTCATCTCAGCCTTTGCTTCTCTTTCTTGGGTCTGTGGAAAATTGAGAGAAACCGAGAAAATTTGAGTTAGTTCAATACAAATTGAAAGCAGAGAGTAATTTAGCTCTGGATGTTTCATTAAACTGAAGGGAATATCTGACCTCTCTGACAGCCCTGAAGACCTTCTCTTCATGTGAGTCCATCTCAGTAAAAGTGCGAATCTGGGCCAGGTTAACGTTCTCCCGGTAGCCCAGAGCTACGATCTCATCAAATGCAAATATGAGATCAAAACAGTGCTCTGAGATCTCACTTTCCTCCAGCACTCTGCAATATTCAGGGATCTGGAAAAACACAGAAATCAATCACTTATTCCAGACGCATCCAAGAAGTGCAAAAAAAAAAAAGAAAAAAAAAAAAAGAAGAAGTTTTACCACTCGGGAGAAAAGCCTTAGTGTCTCCAAGTCTTCCAGAATGTTGCTGTTTTTTGTAGTGATCAGAACCATGTAGAGTTTCTCCAGGGGCTGGTAGACGTAGCGCACACTCTCCGTTTCCACAAAAGTGTGCTGCTTTCCTGTATTCATCAGTTTGGGAAAGGCAGCCAGAAGACCCTCGACACGGGTTCGCGTCATCTCAACGAACTGTCGCGACACTATGGCTTTTCCTGCCTTAGTGCACACCGCCGCTGCCAAGAGCACCTGCAAAGATTTGATTGACATTAAAAACCTAATCAGATGAAGCACAATTACAAAGACAACTGGGCGTTTTGATTGTTATGATGTTGACGGCATTCAGTAATGAGACTGTAGCACAATATCTATTTCAAAAATGATAATCAACATACATTACCTGTAAAAATAATAATTAATACAAATGGACCATCAAATGGTCATTTAGGTTGAAGTGTGCAAACTTTTGACTGGTAGGTTAAGTTCAATGAGTCAATATACTGTAGATTCAAATTAAAGTATAACTAAAGCCCGGCTCACAATGTGCGATTTTGGCCACGATTTGGTCGTCTGAGACAAATTTTGAAAAACCTAAAATTCCTATAATCCCAGGCTAAAATCTGTAGTCTTTGATCGCTGGTTTGACATGTTCACCGACAGCCGATTAATGGCCGTTGCGATCAAATTTTACCTCTGACGAGCTTCTGGCAGTGTCAGAAGATTTGGCGCACAGTCCTGCAGTGTGACTTCTCCTACGACGAACGTCAAACTGTCTTCGTTTTTCAAGACAAGCCATGATCAGAATTAATGCTAGAGATTTCTTCTAATTCAATCAGTCAGTTAGCTACAACCTGTTAACGTTACCTGTATAAACATTCTATATAACTAAATTATTTTAAAAAGACAAAATAAAAAGGTAATTTATTATATCAACATTTTGTCATATAGACACTGACAACTATTTACTTTCGTTAATTTCTTTAACTGTAATTAATTCTGATGACAATCTAATTAGCTAGCTAACCTTTAGCTGGTTAGCTGTATCAGATATCAAAGCCTGTCTGGCAACGTTTCCTTACTTCTATGATGTCTTTAAAAAACAGATGGGACAGACACTAACGTATATAGTAATTGACACTAGAAATTAATGGACTTTTAGACTGTATGAGTTATGATCTATAGCACTAGCTGCTAGCTTCTAGCTCTATCCTGCTAAAAACACAAAACAAACAACCGTACCATTTCTGTTCCCTTTCAGACGAGGATCCGTCAGTGGACTCAGTCACGGACACTGTCCGTCCAGCTGTTTCTACAACTCAAAATGTCAGAGTGGTGACTTGTGCTCGGTTTTAACAGTAGCATATAGCCTGACTCGTAATACTGAAGAGAAAGAGCCACGTCTCCAGAGTCCAACCGGAAAAAGTCGCGCCGTGTCGGTCAGAAGCATAGACAGACGAGAGCTGATGCAGGAGAGACGGCGACATCTAACGGTGGACAACAGCTACTGCGCATGCGAACAACAAACTTAACACACTTGCAGACAGAGGTGTTATCTTACTGATTCTTCTTCTTCTTCTTCTTCTAGGGTTTATTGGCGGTTGGCAAACAACTATCTTACTATCTGATTTCATGGTATGAATGAATAAAATACACTACCGTTAAAAAAGTTTGGGCTCAGTAAGATTAAATTTTTTAAAGATGTATGTATGTATGTATGTACAGTATGTATGTATTTATCGAAAGTGACAGTAAAAACATTTGTTACACATTTGTATTTCAAATAAATGCGGTTCTTTTTAACTTTCTATTCATCAAAAAATCCTTTAAAAAAATCACTGTTTCCACAAAATATTAAGCAAATCAGCATATTAAAATGATTGTGAGACTGAAAACTAGTAATGCTGAAAATTCAGCTTTGCATAACAGGAATAACTTATATTTTAAAATATATTAAAATGTAAAACACGTATCTTAAATTGTAATAACATTTCACAATATTACTGGTTATACTGTAGAAAAGGAGAACAAAGTTGTTGAGGGGATAAATTATGAGAAAGAATTTGTTGTTTACGTTCATTTTTAAAGCTTATTTTGTCTTATTTTAAATCATGAAGTCATTTTGAGGCATCTTGGAAGTTTTCTGAGTGCCCCGACTCCATTGTTGATAACCACTGAAATAGATTCTCTGCCAGAGAAAGTAGAATTTATTTATTTATAATTTATTTTGATTTCTCAATTAAAACTTCATAGTTACTAAGAAAAGTGTGAGGGATTTGGATACAATTTAATATAATTCTAATCATTTTAGAAATAAGACTTTAAAAGAGAATAAAATCTTAAAATAAAAATATTTATCTTTTGATTTTTAACATGCTATTAGCTAAAAGGGCTTATTGCTACATAAATAAATAAATAAACCTTTTCATCCCTAATCACTGAGTACAAATTTAAGTGCATGACAAAATATATAAAGAGGCAAACTGTGTACAGTTTGATGTGGTTTATACTGTAACTGCTACATGTAGGTATACGAATAATCTGATGGCCACAGAAGACCATGTCCTTGCCTGTGGAAACAGCTATTAATTTTTAGATTTTTTTAATGCTGAAAGTAGCTGCAACAGTCACACTTGTAACACGGCACTTTAAAGGCTTACTCCACCCCAAAATGAAAATTTTGTCATTAATCACTTACCCCCATGTCGTTCCAAACCCGTGAAAGCTTCGTTCGTCTTTGGAACACAATTTAAGATATTTTGGATGAAAACCGGGAGGCTTGTGACTGTCCCATTGACTGCCAAGTAAATTACACTGTCAAGGTCCAGAAAAGTATGAAAGACATCGTCAAAATAGTCCATCTGCCATCAGTGGTTCAATCTGAATTTCATGAAGCGTCGAGAATACTTTTTGTATGCAAAGAAAACAAAAATAAGACTTTATTCAACAATTCGTCTCCTCCGCGTGGCGCCATTTTGGAGAGTATCCACTGAACACAAACTGCTTATGCTGTTCTGTGTCAGCCGCACCACACGGATGCACTGTTTTCATTCAAATCAAAGATTAAATAAACGTAGAAAACGTATCCGTGTAGTGCGGTTGACACAGACAAGTAGAACAGTATACCACGCAGTTTACGTTCAGTGGATACTCTCCAAAATGGCGCTATGGTGACGCTGAGGAGATGAATTGTTGAATAAAGTCTTATTTTTGTTTTCTTTGCGTACAAAAAGTATTATCGTCGCTTTATAAAATTCAGATTGAACCACCGATGGCAGATGGACTATTTTGACGATGTCTTTCATACTTTTCTGGACCTTGACAGTGTAATTTACTTGGCAGTCAATGGGACAGTTCAAGCCTCCCGGTTTTCATCCAAAATATCTTAAATTGTGTTCCGAAGACGAACGAAGCTTTTACGGGTTTGGAACGACATGGGGGTAAGTGATTAATGACAAAATTTTCATTTTGGGGAGGAGTAACCCTTGAAAGTAAAATATGAAGCACATTGTGAATGACAGTGGACTAAACAAAAGGAATTAATTATTTCAGTAACTACACCCCTGCTATCAGCAATCCAAACTTCTGTTTTTTTTTCTTTCCACATGATCCATGGCATCTTGTTACACCATTGACTGAGGCAGATTTGTCTTACCGTGTCACAGAATCTGTCTACAATCATCAAATATATAAGTTTACAAGGTCATCTTTATTACTGTCCATTAAGTGCAACAACATCAGCAAAACACATTTAACTTAGTCTGTTGGTTTAGACCCCAGTATCAAATAAACAAGTGCAGCATACTTTACATTCAGATGAACAACAAATCACGGATGAGTTCATTTTACTAGCATTTATCAGTATTTTGATCTGGGGATTTATTAAAGTCAAAAACAGAGGCCAGTCCTGCACAACATCCCACTTAAATACTGCTTCCTCTCAAAGCCAAAGTTACAAACATAATCCAAGTCAGCCACATAATTACATACAATGTCCAACTGTAGGCCAGAAATATAACAAACCAAACCCAACTCCAATGACAACCTGCGTTTCACTGACCTAAAGCACTGACTTACTGTGTGTTTTGCAAGATATCTATCGTTCACAATGGACAGGTTTATTTCTGGTTATGTTTGACTCTACTGTGTTGCATGAAAGCACATGGTCTTAATACAGTAGATGATTCAATGGTGGGTTTTGTTTGGAGAACAAAGGCAGAGGTGCAGCTGTCGACAGGTTTACTTCTGCGCTGGTGGCTTCTCTCCACAGGTGATGGAGATGTTGCGCTCAGGGATGTCCAGCAGTTACCTTACGAAAATTGACCATGGTTTTTTTGTAGTACCCATGGTTTAACTATGTTTTTTGTAGTAAAACCATAGTAACTACAAAATGAACCATGGTTTAGCCATGGTTTTTATAGTAAAACCATAGTAACTACAAAATAAACCATGGTTTTACTACAGTAACCATAGTTAAACTATGGTTTTTGTAGTAAAACCATAGTAACTACATAAGAACCATGGTTTAACAAAAAAAAAACATGGTTTATCAATGGTTTTTGTAGTAAAACCATAGTAACTATAAAATGAGCCATGGTTTTTGTAGTAAAACCATAGTAACTACGAAATTAACCATGGTTTTACTACAGTAACCATGAACAAAAACCAAACAAAATGAACTATGGTTTACCACAGCATTTGCAGTAGAACCATTACAAAATAACCCATGGTTTTTCTACAGTATTAACTACAGATTTAGTTATTTCTTACTCTTAAAAATTAGGGCTCAATAAAATAATAATAATTAATCTCATGATTTCTGAAAATTAAACAATAATCAAATTTGGCAAATGTGTTGTCAGTTATTACAACAAATAACATTATAAAACTCAGCTTTGACAAGTTTTACCTATGAATGTAAACATGCAATAGGCATACTTTTCCAATAGACCACCTCCTATGAAAATACTAAGTGTAAATAGACACTCCGTATTTTTTATTCCAGAGTAAGGGCAATTCATACAATACATTTAAACTGAGCTACTTTAATACCATCTCCGAACTTTCTACCACGACTCTCTAAGGCGCTATGAACCATATGACTAGTAAGTAAAAGCTCAAACATACACTACTGTTCAAAAGTTAGAGGTTGGTATTATTTTTTTTATGTTTTTTGAACGTGTTTTTAATGTAAGTCCTCTGCTCACCACTACTGCATTTATTTGATTAAAAATACAGTAAAAACAGAAATATTGTAAAACATTTCTGATTACTACCTTTGTTGAAAACAGTTTTTGCTGCTTAACATTTTTATCGAAACAATACCATTCAAACATTTGTGGTAAGAAAAGAAAGAATATATTTGTGGTAAAAAAGAGAGAAATTAATACTTTTATTAATCAAGGGTGCATTAAATTTATCAGAAGTAACAGTGAAGACATTTATATTGTTGGAAAAACAAATTATATTTACTAAATTGTTTAATAAATTTAATAAATGTTAATTGTACTTTCTATTCATCAAAGTATCCTGAATTTTTTTTTTTTATCTGTTTTAATAATAAGAAATGTTTCTTGAGCAGCAAATCAGCATATTAGAATGATTTCTGAAGGATCATGTGACACTGAAGACTGGAGTAATGATGCTGAAAATTCAGCTTTGATCACAGGAATAAATTACAATTTACAATATATTAAAATAGACAACTGCTGTTCAGCTTAAAAATACCTTTCCATTATCGTTGTTTGTCATTTTGCCTCATTATACCTGTGCTAAACCTATTAAAATTAAGAAACTGATGAAAGTGTTTTTTTTAACAGGATCCTATGTACCCAGCCTCAACCATTCATCAGAAGGACTGTGAAAACGGGAACTCTTTGAACCACCAGTGGCAGTTTCCATGGGATAAAAAAGGGCATAGTAGTGGATGATGGGGGTGCTGACATTAACCTGCCAAAAAAGGTTCCTCTATGGCATCGCAGCGAAACCCCCATTTTGGTTCTTCCTGGCACCTTTTTTTTTAAAGGGGGTCATATGATGTTGCTAAAAAGAACATTATTTTGTGTATTTGGTGTAATGCAATGTGTTTATGTGGTTTAAGTTTGAAAACACATTATTTTCCACATAATGTACATTATTGTTTCTCCTCTCCTCTATTATATTAATATAATATAATTACTCTGTTCAGACGAATGATTGTGTTTGTTCCTCGTACAAGTTAACATTTTGTGTTTTTGTTTAAATTGTTTTAAATTCTGTTTTAAAACAGCAAGCAATCTGTTGTTTTTAGGTTTAGAATGTAATGTTTGTATTTTAACACTTTAATGCTTATAATGTACAGCAGAGCCTACATAGATACATTCATTATATTTGTTTTCATAGGCACGATGTGAAATGACATTGTTTAAAATAATGGATTAAAATTATGTATTTTTTTTTTAAAATTTTTGTCATCCAATTAATACAAAAATAATCTACAGATAAATTGATTATCAAAAAAATTGTTAGTTGCAGCCCTACGTAAGATATTGTAAAGGAGGTAGGTGGTATAATGCGGTGTATGTGCACTAAATCATGTTTATTTGTACAACATGTAATTAATTTCTATAGAGATAATGCATTATTACAGTGAAACAATTTGCCATTTTTATTTCGTAAATTAGCAGAAAACCATCTCTACCACTGCAGTGCTTTATCACCATTTTTTATAAAGTTGTAGTTCATAGTTCTGAATCATTTTGTCATGTGAGAACAATTGCAACAGTTCATATTTTCTTTCAGATGATGTAACTGCTGTAATAAAGCCTGTATCATAGAATAGTAACTTGTCATTCTGTATTTATTTTGTAGATGTTTGTTGAATAACTAGGCTTAAATGTAATTTGAGGTACTTTAGTAAAACCATGGTTAAACTATGGTAATACAACCATAGTTAATTTGTGGTACTTGAACCATGGTTTTTAAAACCATGGTTCACACCAAAAAAACCATGGTTACTACAGTCATGGTTTACTACAGTTTTACTATTGTAAAACCATGGTTAATTTTCGTAAGGGGTGGCGTGGTGTGCAGATGGTCAGCACACCATCAGAGGACAGAGAAGCAGTGATGGCACCTGGATCTACATCTACATCGGCAGGGATCTTGTACTTCCTGTAAAACTCCCTTGCCACAGTGCCATGCTCGTCCTGTAAGAGACAGATTCTGTTTCTTCGAACTGAGGTATATCAATCATAACACAATGTCTATTAGTGTTATGCACCATTTAGAATTCAGTTGAGAATGTTTTCTTGAATTTTATTTGAATTTGAACTGAGGTAGAAAACAGAAACTAGAACTGAAATTCTACGAATTTAAAATGTGTTTACGTAAAATGAAACCTTTAACAAGAAAAAAAAATGAATGATGTCAAATTCAAAATGGAATTTTACTAGAAAGTTCGAAAGTCTTGATATTTGAAGGTTTTTAAAGGCTTTTACAGACTTGCTGTCATTCCAACTCAACTTGCTGCGGGCGTGGCCAATTCAGTTAAACTGAAAGCTGCATTCTATTTTAATATGTTATCTATAGCACAATATTACAAAAAAAATCCGTATTTAATGGACGGTGAATAAAATGAAGGTGACTTTATGTTTTGTTACCTGCCGTTCATCATGTTTCCCATGAATCTCAATAAAATCATCATTGATCTTGACCATCAGTTCGTCTGGACTGGAGAATAGTGCTTCACATCCAGGTTGATTACAAACGTATTACGGAGCCCGGGAAGTCACCTGTGGAGAAAAAAAACAATCCGTGGCGACGGGTTTGCAATCCGTCCCCTCAGTTTATAAACCGTACTCACTAATTCTTAAACTGTTCCCTCGGTTTAACAAATCGTGCCCACGGATTAATAAACCGTACCCACGAATTTCCAATCCGTGCGCTCAGATTTTGTAAACCGTACCTTCGGTTTTTGAATCCGTACCCACAAATTCATACTCCGTGCGCACGCTTTCGCAATCCGTTCCCTCGGGTTTGTAAATGCAAACTCATGGATTTGTGGCCCCGCCCCCACCGGCAGATTCAACCACGGTGCGGGATGCATAGTATTGTGTTTATTAAACATTATTTTTCATAGTATCCTATGAGTCAATGATCCGCACTCACAAAATAGTCTTCTTTTTAGCGTTTATTTTATATTAATCACCAATAGGATAAAACACCGCAGTCTGTGTTTTATAGCCTAAAATAAACGCTAAAGAGAAGAATAGAACATTTCCTGAATAAAAACGACAGAGTTCCGAGAGAAGAAGGTAAAAAGCAATACAAAACCGATAATGTACCAGTTATGTTGTCATTCCTTTGCTCTCTAACTGAATGCAATGTTATAATAGGCCTAAGTTATTTAATAATAACTTTAACAGTGAAGCATGCATCTAACTCTGGGGGCGTGCGCACGGTTTATTAATCCGTGGGCACGATTTGTTAAACCGAGGGAACAGTTTAAGAATTCGTGAGTACGGTTTATAAACTGAGGGGACGGATTGCAAACCCGTCGCCACGGATTGTTTTTTTTTTTCTCCTACAGGTGACTTCCCGGGCTCCGTACTAACTGAACCAAAGAGGATAGACCAAGAGGCGAAACTCTGATGCTTTTTGGGTAACAGCCACTAGGTGGCGCTTCGGTTGCGCGGCCGCCATTTTGGGGTGAAAATTCCAACTGGACAACAGCACAGATACACAGAATTCTCATCTGTGCGGGAAAATATGGCAAACTAAATATGCTAAATCTCTGAAAACATACATAGTGTATAATATTGTGATTGGCTTATTTGAGGTTAAGGTTTTTCAATGTTTTTTAAAAAGGCTCTTATGCTCATCAAGGCTGTAATGATCAAAAATGCAGTAAAAAAGTAATGTGAAATAATTTTATAATTTAAAATAACTGTTTTATATTTGACTTTACTATATTGTAAAATGTAATTTATTAATGTGATGGCAACGCCAACTTTTCACCAGCCATTTCTCCAGCCTTTATTGTGATTTCCTTCAGAAATCATACTATTATACTGATTTGCTGCTCAAGAAACATTTATTATTATTATCGATGTTGAAAACATTTGTGCATGCTTAATATTTTTGTGGAAACTGTGATAATTTTTTTTCCCCCTCAGGATTGTTTGGTGAATATAAAGTTTAAAAGAACAAAATTTATTTGAAATAAAAATCGTCTCAGGTTACTTATGTAACCATGGTTCCCTGAGTAGGGAACGAGACACTGCGTCCTCTAGGGGTCGCTATGGGGGACGCCTCGTCGTGACCCGTGTCTGAAGCATACATTGAAAAAACACCAACTCGTTGGCCAGCGACAGCCATGACGTCACTACCGGTGCAAATATAGTATAAATAGGCGCCGGGAGCACACATCATTCACTTCTTCATCTGAAGCTTGTGTCCGCAGCATGGCAAGAAACCTAGAGGACGCAGTGTCTCGTTCCCTACTCAGGGAACCATGGTCTGTCGCCGGCCAACGAGTTGGTGTTTTTTCAATGTATGCTTCAGACATGGGTCACGACGAGGCGTCCCCCATAGCGACCCCTAGAGGACGCAGTTCGAAGTTCCCATGAAAGGGAACGTTTGTAACATTATGTTTTTATTTTCACATCAATTTAATGTGTCCTTGGTGTATAAAAATATAAATTTATTTTAAAAAATCTTACCAAAACTTTTGAATGGTAGTGTTTTTGATACATTTTTTTAACATTAGTTGAATAATATTATGAACTACCATGAATTAACAATGATAAAGAATTAAAATAGTATACTTTATACATTAATTAAAAAGTGCTGTTAAAATTGTTTATTGTTAGTTCATGATGATACCTGATGCACGTACTTAATGTTAACGTAAAGTGTTCTTATAGTATAGTAAATCTTAATCTTATAGTTAAGTGTTTTCGTTATGCCTAGATTGTATCAACATAAGAAGTTGAACTCACCTCTGACATGCCACTGTCCCACGAGTTTGGAGAACGCCAGAAATAAGGACGATAGTAAAACATGAAAGGTGAAAAAAGATCACTGTTGGGTAAGTGCTCTCCGAAATACTGGTCATAAATTCGATAAGGGAAGTAGCCCGGGAACCAGGGCCGGCGGTACCAGGGATGTTGGATTGAAATTTCCATTCTATCTCAGCGAAGCAGCTGGAGTTGATAGCGGATCTGCTGCACGTTCTGCTGTGGCCCTGTATTTATGGCCCATCCGTAAACCTTATGTCATCTACCTACCCAGCTTCCCGCTGATCCATCTCCAGTTATGATCTAAAGTGTTTTTTTTTTTGCTGCCCTCTTCCCCTCTGGCTCATTCAAACAAAAAGCTATTTAATCACCATTCACTCTCTCTTAGATCATACAGTCTCAAACCCCGAGCTCTGAATAGTGTTAATGCCCCTCTGCTCACAAGCCTGGAAAAATATTTGCCTGGCTAAGTTAGAATGGTTCTGAGTGAAGCCTCCATGTCAACTGGCCACATCCCTAGCAAACTCTTGTGCCAGGAGGGATTCTGCCCCCCGTGCCCTGAACGGGACACGGCCAGATACTATCTGCTCCCTCCTGGCTGCTATCAGAGGAGAACTCAGGCAGAAAGATAATATTATGCCCTAAAATGGACGGGACTGCAGGAATCAGCAAGACTGGTGATCCGCTGTAATTCAGACGTGATAAATGAACCCTCTAGGCCAAGAGTATCACCGCTGTCCCATCAGGTGTCCTGGAATGGGGCTGGAAACAATTGCAGATGTTTTATTCAACAAGTTTGTGATTAAAATATATACACTGTAGGCATAGTTGCATTAAGGAACACTGAGTGAATGTTCCTCAAGAAAGAAGTCTGATTAATTTTAGATAACTGGTTCACTCATTCAAAAACCAAACTCACCCAGTCATAAAAAAGAAAAAAAAGTTATTTTTGTTGTGAAATAAATAGTTAAATACTTAAGTTTAAAAATAATTCTGTATATAGTGTTATTGATTATACTATTTAAAATAGGGCATAAGGCCTCAGCAAACTTGTAAGAGTGCTACAAGATTACCTAAACTTATATTAAAAATAATAATAAAAAACTGAATTAAAAGCACAAAAAAAAAATCTAATATGTAAACTGAAATCATATTTCCCCCTCAATAACTATTATGAAATAACATACCTAATCAGAGTCTTGAAACTTCTGGAATCAAAAAGAAAAATAGTTTTGTTTAATAAAAAAAGTTAGAAAACAAGCAGCGTTGTTATAATTGCAGCAGAAATATGAGAGAAAATGTCTTAAAAAGGTAATTTAGCACTGGCAAGATGGGGTTTTAATAAAAGTTGGCTTTCTATGTAGTAGAAACATGTTTTTTAAAGGGGTCATAGGATGCCCATTTTCCACAAGTTGATATGATTCTTTAGGGTCTTAATGAAAAGTCTGTAACATAGTTTGGTTAAAATTTCTCAATGGTCGTGTAAAAAACACTTTTCTACCCTGTCAAAAAACAGCTCTTTTCAGATCAAGCCGTTTTTATAGCATTTTCCTTTAAATGTTAATGAGCTCTGCTGACCCCGCCCCTCTCTTCCAAGCTGCTCTCAGAGAGACCGTTTACTTTAGCCGCATTCATCGTGAAACTTGCTAATTAGCATATTATTAGGAAAGGCGATTTGCAAAGATTCATTACAAAACATTATACTCGCTTCTTCTGTAGATGAGGTTGGATCATGAATGATTCGCGAGAACATAGACGCATATATGTAGATCGGGGGTGCATTCCCTTCAGAAACAAATGTAATCCACTGCAAGTTCACCGGCTCAGGTGTCAGTAGTAAATGAGGACTGCTATGTTCATTATTACATCCAACAACAGAACACCTCAATCGCTTAGGAGTCATTCTTGTCTACATCTGCTCCAGCGGTGACTTCACAACCAGGGAAAACTGTGAAAAAGGGCTATGGCCAAAAAAGGCAGGAAAACTTCAACACCCACAATGCACTGGGCTTGATCAGACTGTCCATGAGTGGGCATACAAAAATGCGCAAGTATCTGTAGTTTTCATAAAATCATCATCTGGTGGACTTTTGCTGACAAATAAATAATAAATGGGGAAATCTTGGTGCAGGTAATATGGAAAAATAATACACATTGTTCATTAACTTATACTGCCAACAATGTAATAATACAAAGCTGATGAAAATCAGTGAACTTAAAAGTTAAAAAGTTTAAAAAGGTCCATTGTCTTATGTCAATAGCGTAGCTATGTATGAAGCATTTCAAACCATGAAAATATGCAGAACAATGGTAAATGTGACCACACCTTTAGCAAAAATGCGGGTTCTTCGATTATTGTGTTGGACAATGAGTTGCCTTCAAATCAAAAAGTTTGAAAACCACTAGAGAGATCATCATTGTGATTTTACCAGATAAGTTTCAGAAGTATATTCAAATTAGCTTCAATATAAACTGTACATACAAATGCTAATACACTACTTATGCTAAATACTATTCATACACTAACAGTGCACACTAGTGTATAATGTAGCACAGTGCACAGTCATGTATTTCTACATTACAGCACAAACTATATCATGCATAGATGACTTCTATGTATTCTTTATTCAACTTAGTTATATTTATATATTATATGTACATATTCATCACTACTTGTATCTAAGAATGCAGTGGCAAGATGGGGGGAAGTTCAAATGTTAGTGGTTAGACAAAACTGAGTCACAATTTGCAGTCTTGACTGTGGCTTAACTTCTCTAGATAATAAGTAGCTTGTAGCTAAAAAAATCCATGACTTTTCCAAAACTTTCCCAGGCCTGGAAATGGCTGTTTTAAAATTTCATGACTTTTAAATTTTTTTCATGACCGTAAGAAGATGCACGCTGTTAATCTCGTACGCTGGTCCACCATTGCGCGAATGCTCCGTTACCTCTCCCTCCTCTAATCATGCCGGATCCGTCACCCCACTTTATTCCGGGACCTCGCAAATTACAAATTAAGCACTGGATAAATGGGTTGTCAATGCATAACCATGTCCTTGTATTTTTTATTTTTTTTGTATTAAAACAGATATAATGTATACTCTGTAACTGCACTATTTCTTTCTTGAGCTTTTTTTTTTTTTTTTTTTACCA
>NW_015654497.1:217891-220487 GCF_001515625.1 Sinocyclocheilus rhinocerous
TTTTTTTTTTTTTTTTTTTACCATTTCATATCACTTCACCAGTTCACCTTCTAGTGTGGTGTGGAAATTATTTTTTTAAAGTACAAATGTCAACGCTCAATTAATATTAGCACATAATAGCAAAGTAAGTATAAAAGAATGAGCAAAATAAAATTTAAAATATTTTTAGATGGAATACAGTATGCCACACCACACGAGCATGTCACACACACACACACACACACAAAGAGAAACATAAGGGCAGAGGAAAAATACCTTATAACTGCCTCGAGAGAGGCACAAAAACAGGGAGAATGAGAAACAGGAGTCATACGAGTCACAGAAGACGCTGTCGAGATTCAAGAAGGGGGACGTCAGACCATTCAAAAACTCTTTTCTCCCCTGTGAAAACAGGATTACCTCATGCTTCTCATCATAGAAACACATGCTGCCTCTGATCAGGATTTTCAACGTTGAGTCTGTGGGAATACCCATTTAATCAGGGTTTACAGTGCAAGTGTTAAGGCTGTCCAAAGGACGACCTGCCAAACAACATTCGCATGGACTGCGATCTGTTCTCCATCATCATCTCCATCAGACTAGACTGGCAGCTACGTGGACACTGGGATTTGTGTGCGGGTCTCTGATGTGCACACCCTTTGGACCGGCGCTGTGCCGTCTGCTATGTTGATGACACTCTGCTGCTTCCTCGAACCCTACGAGTCGGGCTGGATCAGAATGGGAGGTTAAAAGGGCAAATAGCATCATGGGAGCCAAACAAATGAAATGGTATGAAATTCCACAGCTCCCTCTCTCGTTTTTTTCTTTCTTGTGTCCATCCCATTCCATTTTCTTCATTTGACTGCAATATTGTGTTATTGTATGTGGTTGTATTTGAATATTATAACCTGTAATGAGTGAGACTGGATGGGACAGCAGTGTTCTCTACCTGTGAATGTATGTCTCAATTGTGCCCATAAGATTAATGTGTGGGTGTTGCCTGCTATTGTGAAATCACCTAGCGACGGGGAATCACTGGCTTCAATATGGTCAGTGTCATCTGCATGCTAGATGCTCAGATTTATGAATCCACTATTTGGTCCATTGATGTGTTGACAGTTATATGGGATTTTGATACACAGTACATAAAGAGGTCATACAAGTGGAGTAAATGACTAGGGAGGATCTTTGTTCTCACTTGTAAATGTTTCATTGTTTTAGAGTAATTAATCTATTTTAAAACCGGCTTGGTCTGTTTGGACCAGCTTCAAAAAACTAAGTAGCAATGTGTTATACACACTCTAAAAAACACTGGGATAAAAACAACCCAATTTGGGTTGTTATTAACCCAAGAGCTGGGTAAATATAGGACAGAACCCATCTTGGGTTAAATTTACCCAGCAAATTAGGTTGTTTATTTAACCCAGCATAATGGGTTGATTTAACCCAGCTAATGGGTTTATTCATTTTTACTATATTACTAGCTTCCTCATTTCGACATAGTGCAACAATATAAGATGCAATTCACACTGTGAATCAAGCACTAATCATAACCTACATGTTTTTGCTTTTATGGAGCTGGTTATTGAAGTGTGTCATCTTCACACAGAGGACACATCCAGTCAGCATGGTTTACTGGAGACGCCCTTTTTTTCATCCTAACCACCCCCCACCCACCACCCTCCATCCGAAAGGGAGGGGTGAAGATGGAGGAGGGGAGGGTAAAGAGAGCTGGGCTGAACCATGTCTGACTCCTAAAAAAAAAAAAAAGAACAAGGGAGGGGGAAGACGAGGAGCGGAGAGAAACATCATTTACAGCATTTATATAGTTTTTAATAGGCTATACATATTGCCTATATTTAAAATCGTTTAACAAACATTAGAAGAAAAATTCAACATTAAACAGAAGTAATTCACGTGTAATCGACCAGTCTCTGTTATTCTGTTTCCACCTTAACGGCGCTGGTTCTCGTGCCCGAGCTGGAGTCGTGTTCGGCGGGGAACTGCTAGCGGACCGCCGCCCTGCGTTTCACTCTAGCCGAAACATGTTGTGACTCCATAACCTGCCAATAAACAAACAATAAACAGCTCTGAGGACATGCTTTGACATCCAAAGTATTATATTCTGTATCTTAATGAATAAAATCGTTTATTAAATGCAAAGCATCAGGCTTTTCCATCACGCGAAAAGACCGCGACACTCCTTAAAGGTGATTCACACCGCGCGCCTGTATGTTGAATGCTGAATGCATCAATTCGGTGGCGCTTAGAACTGCTCTCGTGAAGAGAAGACGCAAAATCGCCGTGATAACACAGGATCTGAGTAACACAAAAACTACCCAAACATTGGGTTATGTCTGACCCAGGACCTGCAAAACATCCCAAACAAGTCACCTTTATTTATATAGCGCTTTAAACAATACAGATTGTGTCAAAGCAACTGAACAGCATTAATTAGGAAAATAGTGTGTCAATAATGCAAAATGACAATAGTAAACACTAATTTTTCAGTTAAAATGTGTTTCAGTTAAAACCCAAACACTGGGTTGTTACATTTGACCCAGGAGCTGGGTAACACAAAAACTACCCAAACACTGAAAAAATGACCCAAAAAAAT
>NW_015654497.1:221521-228302 GCF_001515625.1 Sinocyclocheilus rhinocerous
TGTCAAGTCAAGTCAAGTCACCTTTATTTATATAGCGCTTTTAACAATACAGATTGTGTCAAAGCAACTGAACAGCATTAATTAGGAAAATAGTGTGTCAATAATGCAAAATGACAATAGTAAACACTAATTTTTCAGTTAAAATGTGTTTCAGTTAAAACCCAAACACTGGGTTGTTACATTTGACCCAGGAGCTGGGTAACACAAAAACTACCCAAACACTGAAAAAATGACCACAAAAAATTACCCAAAAGGCTCAACCCAGCATTTGGGTTAAAAAAATAACCAAGGATTTTTTAGAGTGCAGGTATATGTTATGGCAGTGGATATTTAAAGGGGTCATATGATGCGATTTCAAGTTTTCCTTTCTCTTTGGAGTGTTACAAGCTCTTGGTGCATAAAGAAGATCTGTAAAGTTGCAAAGACTAAAGTCTCAAATCCAAAGAGATATTCTTTATAAAAGTTAAGAGTCAACCACGCCTACCTAAAAGGCTTGTTCTAACAGCCCCCACATACCTATGTCACTATCTGGAAATATTAGCATAATGCAGCCCAAATGTGCACGCAAAGAAAGAACACAAGCAAGAGTTACTTGTATGAGATGCAGGGTAGGCCTAGATAAATATAAAAACCCAAGGTCTTGAGACATACTTTGTAAAAGTTGAAGAAATTTTAACTCTATAATGCAGTGTCATGCACGAGACACTGCAAGACACGAGGACAATGATCAAACGCGTCCATCTAGTGCATGTTTACATGTAGAAAATAGGAAATTTCGTGTGATGCCGAAAAAAAAAAATCCCAACATAGATTTCACAATCTGAATTCACCAAGTTGACCAACAGTAAGCAATTCTGAAAGTAATAATGTGACATCCACATTCAGGCCAACAGCACATTATATTAATTTTATTCAACAGTTCAATAAACAAGAAGTTAATTTAGAATAGCTTACATTTTAAATACAATATATGTTTTTTAGTTACTTTTTCTATTTTTGCTCCGCCAATGAAAATAGATCCAACAACGATATGTCTCTGAGCAAAACCCACAATACCGGCCTTATGGAATAAATTTGTGTTCGACAGAGCTGTTGAGAGAATGATTCAGTGATTCACTCAAAGACATTCAACGGCTTTGTTCCTAAATGAATCATTGTTTTGAACAAATTGGTTGAGTATATGATTCAATGACTCATTCACAAAGACATTCGGGTGTTTTGTTCCTGAATGAATCAGTGTTTTGAATGAAATGGTTGAGTGAATGATTCAATAATTCACTCACAAAGACAATAACTTAACACCGCAAACTGGCATAATCATGCAAGCTGCAGAAAGAGTTACTGAAACTTCTTCTTTTTTATCCCCACAGTTTGGAACAAAATAAAATGGGTTATGAAACAAATCCAGTGAATAGGTTTCTGTAGCAAAATAAACAAAACAAACCCATTGTCCATAATGCATAGTGAATGTAAAGTATAGTGTGATATGAATATTTTTAGATGAGCCATTCAGATTATGTTTTATGACTGGTTTACTATAAATCAACATGTTCCTCTTTGTATAAATAATCAACATTTAGTAATATGGCACCCCTCAAAGCAGCATTCTGCTTTAATTTCATGCCTGTGTACACATCCCTTTATGTAGTCATTTTCAGAAGCTTAATCAAGAAGATGTAATCCTGGTTAATAGTTCTTATCAAAATGTCATCAGTTTATGCAAACAAGACTGAACTGATTATGCTAATCAACTGAGAGAGTTGCTTTGTGTCTTATTCTGTGTGACAGACTTCATTCTGTCTTAATTTCTTTGCTAGATCTCAATTTCAATATCACATTCCCATGCCATAGGAACAGCTAGGGGTGTTGGAGATAGAGTCTCTCATTTCATCTTTACTGAAAACAGATGAATGGCATGTGACTTAAGAATGCTCTGAAACTGTATTAGTGCGGTTTGAAACTGAAAACCTGTATGAGAATGGTGACATGTCTATTGTAACTGGAATTTCCCTATTTTTAGTTCAGTTACATGTGATTAAAGTGAACACATTATACCTTATGTACACAAAAGGCTTTTTTTCATTGTCATCAAATTACTCGAGGTGGTTACATATGACTGATAATTAGGACCATACAAATACATGGTTATCTTCCTAACTGATTCTTTGCAACATCTCTCCAGCCTCAGTTCATCCAGTCCAGCACACACACCCAAGGAAGAGTACATTATTGCCATATCTGAAGATTCAGGAGAGCTAGTGTGGAACCACACAGAGCAACCACAAAGCCTAGGTAGGATGTTTTCCCTACTTGACCCTACTTTCCATACTGTTTCTATATGTTTCTTGTATTTTGTTGTATTTGTTTCCTTTGTAGAGGATGTAGTGAAATCCTCAGCCACAGAGCCGTCTCCTGGCCCAGAGCATGCTGGGAAAGAGGAAAGCAGCACATGGGAGGAACAGCTATGTGCCCAGCAGGAACAGCTGGAGAAGGAGATGCAAGAGACCAGGAAAATGGTGACTAGGCTTCAGGTAAGTTATTTGCACATATTTACATTGTGCATTGTTTTTGCGACATCAGGCTTTTTATGTCAAATACTGAAGACTGGAATAATGATGCTGAAAATTCAGCTTTGCATCACAGAAATAAACTACATTTTAAAATATAAAATATTTATTTTAAATTGTAATATTTAAAAAAAAAAATCTTAGACCCAAAACTTTTCATTGGTGTATATTACATTAAAAAATGATTTAACTGTATTTAGAATACATAAAATGCTAGTTATAAAATTAGCCTTAGCGAGACGACGTAGTCTGACTGATCACATGATGACTGTTGGTTCAACACCATATGTTCACGGTGAGCGGTCTAGTTTTACTCACAGTACCTCAGCGCTTCAGAAACCTCACGCTCACTGTACACGTGTCTTCATTCAGGCCTTACTGCTGCATGGATCACTACCTGAGGACGAGCAGACATCTACTCTGAGCTTTGGAGACAGTACCAGCTCAGAGCAACAGCTAGTAATCTATCATTCTGCTTTTCTGTGCTTGAGTAATGTGAGAAACTGTGCATGTCTCATTTACAGTCTATTATGGTAATGACAAATTCGTTTTATCCTGCCATTGAAGATTTTAATCCGGAGTCGTCTGGACCAGAGTATGGAGGAGTCTTTAGATCTGAAGGTAAGTTATGTTTCTGAAAAAATTATTAATAATCAAAAACTACTGATAGATCTGTCTAGATAGATAGATAGAGTGCAAATATAGTGCAGTTTGTGTGAATGAAAGTTGTAATGTATTTTTTTGCAGAGAGAACTTTTAAGATACAAGCAGGAGGCACGTAATCTGCAGGCTATTAAGGTGAGACCACATGAAAGTCTGTTTTTATATATAAAATATATGTATGTGTTTGTATGTAATATACAAAATATAATAAAAATGTAAATCTATATATTAATTTCTATTATTATATTATAGAAGTGTGGTGTGTGGATAATTATTCACTTCTTTAGTTTCAACATTAGCTTTTGCAGTGTACACCAGATTTGTTGCCATTTGGGATAATTAAATTTTGTCCCTGTGTCCATCTGTCTACCCAGGATGCCTTGCATCAGAGAATGTCTGTGCAGGAGGACTCAGTGCTGCAGCTCAAGCAGGAGCTTCTCAGATCCAGCATGGCCAGAGAGGAGCTGGAGGGACAGAATGTGAGTCTGAGATCAAATCTAATAATAAAAAAAAATAATACAAATAAATAAATAAAATAATACAAATATGCAATTGCATTTGGTTCTTCTCTATAAATGTGTCAAATATTTGAAGGTTTTTTCAGGGTTTTTTTTTCTTTAGGTAGAACTAGAAAGAAAGCTGAGTGAACGAAACAGATTGCTGAGTGAATATAAAGTAGGCAAATTCATCCTAATCATGCTTAGTATGCTTGAATCCATTTAGTGTTCTTTAATCATCTTTAGTGCTTTCATTACTTGGATACATTGTTTTACTTCTGGTTTTGCAGCAATTTTTTGGCAACCCGCTGGTTTATATATAGTACATTCATGAAAATACTTTTTTCTCTCACATGCACTTGTCTTTGTAGAAAGAACTCGGGCTGAAAGACAGACTTCTTCAGCAGCAGCAAGCAAAAGTGGATGATGCATTGCTCAGGATCAGTGAAAGCTATCATAGGGTAACTAAATGAACTACTAGGGGCCTAATTATGCAATATTTGATTGTCCTATCAAATTTTTATATCATAATGTTGTACGTAAACACTCTGTAGCTGTAATTTATTCCACTAGTGGGAGCCATAGCACAACAAGAGTCTCCTGACCTTCCTAATGTATTTAGCTTTGTATTTCTTAGACATTCCCATAAAATGTGGATTACTGTAAAGTATAACCATAAACGACTTAGTAAATTTGTAGTGTTCTACATTAATAATACAAAATTGTTTGCTTCAGTTGTCAGGCTGTGAGAATAACGGCTACAGTCACATGATGGACACATCCTCCGCAGTTTTCCAACACAGAATGGTGAGTCATGGCATTCTTCATTTTAAAAAGAATTCGCTTAATAACATTTCTAATAAATGTGTGTATTGTTTGTTCTTTGGTTCTGGCTGGATGTGTGCGTCAGGGGGATGAGCTACAGCTGGTGCGAGATGCTCTGCGCAGTCTGAGGGACAGTTTCAGCGGTCATGACCCGCAGCACCACACGCTGGACACGCTGGAGCAGGGTGTGGCCAGTCTAGTGGACCGCCTCCACACCACCGAGAACAAGAAAAGGCAGGAGAGAAAGGTAAGGCCAACCTTTACCTGTATCCAACACTACTAACAAAAATATATTCCAAGAATGTTTGCTAACGTTCATGTTAAAGGGATAGTTCACCCAAAAATGAAAATTTTATGTTTATCTGCTTACCCCCAGGGCATCCAAGATGTAGGTGACTTTGTTTCTTCAGTAGAACACATATGATGATTTTTAACTTTAACCGTTGCAGTCTATCAGTCGTATAATGCATGGCAATGGTAACAAAATCTATGAGAGTAAAAAAAACATGCACAGACAAATCCAAATTAAACCCTGCGGCTCGTGACGACACATTGATGTCCTAAGACACGAAACGATCGGTTTGTGCCAGAAACCGAACAGTATTTATATCATATTTTACCTCTAATACACCACTATGTCCAGCTGTCTTTGAGCGCGCGCAGGGATCCGGTGCGTGAGGTGTGTACGCACTCTGGCGTAGTTTACGCAAAGTACCGGAAGTGATCTCTCGCGCGTATACGTCACTCATTGTTTACACACTCACGCACCGGATGCTGTGCGCGTGCCCAAAGACAGTTGGACATATTGGTGTATTAGAGGTAAAACATTATATAAATACTGTTCGGTTTCTGGAAAACATTATTTCTCAATGTTTTTAAACTTCTTTTTTTTTCTTGGCAATGTGATACGTTAGAGAAATCATTAAACTTCTTTTTTTTTTTTTCTTGGCAATGTGATACGTTAGAGAAATCATTAAGAGAACATTCCATTTGATCATTTTGCAAACATTATGGATAAGTTACTTTTGAATGTCATCTAAAACATCTCTAACACAAGTATTAATGCTTAAAAATAGTTAGACAAACGTCCAACTAAAATGTTTCAGAAAATAACTTTCCATGAACGATGAATAAATTATTTTTTTGTAATGTTTTGAGCACATTATTAAAGACCAGATAACTTTGATCAAATCTTCTATTAACATTACTGGAAGAAAAGCTTGTTGATAACGTAGTTTGAACCTTGCCATAATGTTCCATGTTAGATGAAAATATGTATTAAAGTTGCAATGAAACAGAAATGTGACCCTGGACCACAAAACCAGTCATAAGTGTAAATTTTTCGAAATTTAGATTTATACATCATCTGAAAGCTGAATAAATAAGCTTTCCATTGTGAGAAAATCGCCTTTAAAGGGATAGTTCATTAATTTCTCACCCTCATGTCGTTTCAAACCCGTGAGACCTTCGTTCATCTTCGGAACACAAATTAAGATATTTTTGATGGAATCTGAGAGCTGTCTGACCCTGCATCGACAGCAATTCAACTGAAATGTTCCCAAGTCCAGAGACGTAGCAAGGAGATCTGTAAAATAATCCATGTGACATCAGGGGTTCATCCGCAATTATATGAAGCTACGAGAATACAAGCTCAAGTTTTGTGCGCAAAAGAAAACAAAAAAACGACTTTATTCAACAATTCGTCTCCTCCGCATCACCCTGTAGCGCCATTTTGGAGAGTATCAGCTGGAAGTAAACAGCTGACACAGAATAGCATACGCTGTTTACGTCCAGCGAATATTCTCCAAAATGGCGCTACAGGGTGACACGGAGACGAATTGTTGAATAAATTCATTTTTGTTTTTCCTTTTGCGCACAAAAAGTATTCTCGTAGCTTCGTATAATTGCGGATGAACCCCTGATGTCACATGGATTATTTTACAGATCTCCTTGCTACATTTCTGGACTTGGGAACATTTCAGTTGCGTTGCTGTCTATGCAGGGTCAGACAGCTCTCAGATTCCATCAAAAATATCTTAATTTGTGTTCCGAAGATGAACGAAGGCCTTACGGGTTTGAAACGACATGAGGGTGAGTAATTAATGACAGAATTTTCATTTTTGGGTGAACTAACCCTTTAATATAACTCCGACTGGATTCGTCTGAAAGAAGAAAGTTATATACACCTAGGATGCCTCGGGGGTGAGTAAAATGCAGCCTAATTTTCAT
>NW_015654497.1:229207-235320 GCF_001515625.1 Sinocyclocheilus rhinocerous
TATTTGAAAATCTGGAATCTGAGAGTGCAAAACAATCAAAATATTGAGAAAATCGCCTTTAAAGTTGTCCAAGTGAAGTTCTTAGCAATGCATATTACTAATCAAAAATGAAGTTTTGATATATTTACGGTAGGAAATTTACTAAATATCTTCATGGAACATGATCTTTACTTAATATCCTAATGATTTTTGGCATAAAAGAAAAATCGATCATTTTGACCCATACAATGTATTTTTGGCTATTGCTACAAATATACTCATGCTACTTAAGACTGGTTTTGTGATCCAAGGTCACAAATAGCAACAGTTTTTTTTTCCCCCACATTGCGAGGTCCATCCAAGTTTAACAGATTATCGAAAAAGAAAAAAATGCAAGGCCGGACTTTGTTCTATGCATCGGTTTTTGATTGGATTTTGAGATGTTGGCATTGCGCTGGAGACGGATGAATGTGAGCTTGCAGGGGTGGAGGTTAAGTGGACTAAATGATTAGAGAAGTCCTGCATGCATCACCGCTGAGAAGTCTGACGTTTTCTTAAGATAATCTTAAGGACATCTAAGTGAACTCAACTGTGCTATTTTGAGATACCATGAATATGAACTTTGTATGAAAGGTTTGTATGGTAACTAAATACATTTTTTTAATACAGATATAGTATGTTAAAAGCCCATTTTAGTTCATATACATGGTGTCTCAAAATAGCACAGTTGAGTACACGTAGATGTTCTTAAGATTATCTTAAAAAGTACTAAAGAATAGTTTTTAGTATATTAATTAGTGCATGAAATAGAGCACTTTAAGTACATTAATGAGTGTCCAGTAATGATATTTTAAATTACTGACATTTATGATAAAAATTTAACATATATGCATGGATGAATCGTAAACATGCATTTAAGCAATAAAAGTCATGCTGAAATTTTGTTGTGCCACCCCAGAGTTCAACTACGTCTCCTGGACGAAAAGCCAATCACACAGACCGAGAATCATGGCCATCAAGCTCAAGTAGGTCACTTCAGTGTTATTCTGCTATTCTATAGAAATTCATGCAGGGTCCCACTTTTTAGACCAATGAATGACTTTTCTGTAACCTTTCTAGTCGTTTGTGATTGTTGGATTTAAAAATCATTCACATTCAAACTGAATTATTCTGCTCTATCTGTGAACCAATTCACTGAAAAGAACTGACTCAAAGGAACGATTTGCTCACATATTGAACATGCAATTTTTTCTACAGAGGAGCAATATATATATATTCACTTTTGATTCACACCAATTTCCATTACTTAAACGCAGTGGCGGGCCGTGCATTTTACACCTAGGCCTTCAGTGGCGTCCTACATGAATTAATCCATCTCTTCATACCATCATGATGCCACGGCTATAGAAACCATAAATATTACACAGTAATGCAGTATAACAGGGCACTACATAACAGATAGGTATCTTATGTAGCGAGAATGAATGCCATTACTAAAGAAAGAAACCCAATTAACAATTGCGCAACACATCATCTGTAGCTGAAGCATTAACCTAACAAAATGACACAAATACAGTCCATCCGATGTTCTTACAGACATTTATTCACCCAAACGCATTTATACCTTACAGATAGCATTGGTATAAAACAAATAAGGTGATTACATGTGTTTTAAAGTTGACCTAACAATTTAATGTTCTCTTACTGCTTTATTTAGTCTTCACGAGTCTCCCGCCGGTCTGTCAGCGCGCTGAGGGAGGAAAATACTGGTTAGCACAGCTTTACTAGGAAAGTGAGCAAGTAACATTAAAATAATTCATACAAGACGATGAAGAAAAGTGTATACATGTGTTTTAACGTACCTCTGTGACTCTCATCTCCCCGCTGGTCTGCCTCTGCCAGCGGAGCGGCGCTGCGGCCGGGGGAAAAGACCGGTTAATACAGCTCCACTCGGGAAACTGAGATATTCTTACGGAAACTTAAACCTGGCTTTATATCGCGCAAATAACATCAGCCATTAATTTAAGCTAACAGACGCCTGCAATGTTGATTCTGAAGGCCTTAAGGCAGATTTCTTTGACCCTGGCAACACGATTGCTGAAATATGATTGGATAAAAGCTCTAATATAAACATACACTGCTGGAAGCAGTGCAACCAAGAGAAAAGCTATGAAATGAAGAGAATAGACTATTGGAAATAATTTAATACACATTCATGGAAAAATATATTAAACTAAATCAGTGATTCTGATAGTGTTTAGGCCAGCAGGGAAGGCTTTGCTGGCCCTGACGGCCCACCACTGCTTAAACGGTTGTTTTCTTTTTTCCAGAGAAGGCTCATTCTCACAGTAGCCCTGTTCTTAGTGCAGCAGCCTCAACCAAAGTACTCTACTACACAGATCGCACTCTCACACCCTTCCTGGTCAACATCCCTAAGAGGTGACAGAAATAATGACATTATAGCATCATCTTATAGAGACTGAATCCACAGGTCTCCTCATCTAAATATGAACTATTTATTGGCAGGCTGGGGGAGGTCACGCTACAGGATTTCAAGGTGGCTGTGGACAGACATGGCAGTTTCAGATATCACTTCAAATCTCTGGATCCAGAGTTTGGAACAGTGAAGGAAGAGGTGAAAATCACAACCAATCAGGAGTAATTCAATATTCCAAACTTAAAAGTAGCAATTGCTCAGGGTCTTTCTCTAAATGTGTGTGACGTCTTTCAGGTGTTTCAGGACGATGCTGTTATTCCTGGATGGGAAGGGAAGATTGTCGCATGGGTGGAGGAGGATCACGGAGAGGGGAGATAGAGCATGAGGGTTTGATCCATTCAGAATGTATGTTTTACCCTACATATACCCCATCCCTGCAAAACTCTGAAGCCTTTGTCCTGTCCTAACTGTGAATCTCACTGAACCAGTTCACTATGTCATTACAGCAGGCCAGTGTACAGTCAGTGTACAGCAGGCTAAAATAGGGTATATGCATTTTTAAGAATGAAAGAAGAATGAATTTTTAACTTTATTAAAAAATGGTTTACAGCTAAATACTGATGTTTTTGAGTGCACTGAGGTTATGGTACAGTTTGTTTTCCAGAATCTAGTGTTTCAGCATTGCCATTGTGATAAGTGATCATGAAAAGAAGATTATTTAAAACTTGTATTTGTCTTGTGCAGTGACAAATAATAAACATGTTGCATTAGTTGCCAAACTTTGACAAGCATATCACACATTGTGTGCATGTATTGTCCTGCCAGAAAAAGGCCATTTTAAGAAAACATATCATCAAAAATGTCCGCACATTCACGGTAATATATTTTTCACAAAAATGTATTAACCTTTCTTGACTATCTTTGAAAATAAGGGGTGGTAAAAGCTTTGTTTGTAAACATTTGTAACATTTGAACATATTGAAATATTCCTTTTGAAAATGATTGTACTTTTCCTATCAAGTTTGCATGTCTGTTCATAGTGTTTGGTATCTGTGTTGTAAATGCAAATGCAGTTGACACTTGTCCACCTTTTATTAAAGGCTTTCTGTGCACAGGTGGAGGCTTTTTTGTGTATTCAATTTTCTAAAATCTCAGCAATGCACAATATATCTGTGTTATATTGATTATTTGCTGATATTGATATTGATATTATTGATTTTTTTTCTAAACTAAACTAAATGTAATCTTCAGCAAATCTAAGAATGAATATCCATTGTTCATACTGTACTTTATAATGTTATGTCTAAATTCACTTTAAAATGAGAGATTTTAGTTTTTAATGTTCTATTTTTAAATTATTTAAACAAAATAATACAGAATTTTAACATCAAATAATTATTAAAATTAATAATCATTTTATTTTAACAGCAATAACATGAAATAATTATTGGCTTAAGAATTTATTTTGGTGCATCCCTACATAATCTCTATAACAGTCTTATAGTTTCAAGAACAGATGTCTGTCTGTGAATAAAATATACCTGTTGAGGCCCAAAATGATGTATGTAATTATTGATGTAACCGTGAATTTCATTGCATGATTAATGATCTTGGAGACAAAAGTCGGTAATACAACTATAGTGTTTATATTTTCAGTTTCTGGATAAATAAGAGTTAAGTGTTCTCATTACACAGTCACTGTAACATTTAGAGTCTGTTTCTTCTTATTAAACGTTGCCGTGCATGTGTCCTCCTTGACCAACTCAGGAAACTGAAGATGAAGATAATAAAGGTCTTCTACTTCCAGGAGAATATCATCCTAAATAATAAAAACCAACCCCTTATTGAGTTCACAACATTAATAAAACCCATATAAGGTCTGTGCAAAGGTTAAACCAGAACTGTGGAAAATTCAATTTATAAAATAAAAAGGGCAACAGTTTTGTAATTAAAACTTCACCCCACACAGTTGACGTACTGGTGATACTGACCCGAGAGATGCTGAGCCGGCACTGTGACACGGATCTCACCCCAGAAAGCTCAACACTCAGCTGCAGGCTCCTAGATGAGCCGCTGCCATCAGGACAAACTGTGAGACGATGCTTGGGCTGTTGTGGCTGCGATTGGTCTGATTCTGTGCTGGAGATCACCTCAATGAGACCTGATCGGGCTGGTTTCTTCTCCTGCTCTGTGTTCAGCTGGATGGTTGAGTCCTCATTACTCTCAGCCAGCCGCAGTGAGGAGATCTGCTGCGGGAGTGATGAGGCTACACAAAGAGAGGTAGAATCACTCAATATTGCACTGCAATCCTCAAAATCACTTCATTTGCATTCCAGCAGGTTCATAACGAGGTTCTATACAATTCGCTAATCTCAGTAGCTCTTAAAACCTGTAAGATAAAGCCCAAACTGTCACTGTGTTTCATGGGCAGTTTACCTGGTTCAGAATGTGGGTTTTTGGAGCTCAGAGCAAGTAGGCGAAGCTTCTGTTTCTCATGTTTGTCTTTCTCTGTCGTCTGCAGAACTTCAGGGTTGAAGGCAACATCAACAACACTGTATTGCTCTGTAAAACACGCAGGAGATCAGACTGTCTCAATATAAGGTGTTTAACAATCAAGTCTAAGGAGATAGGAAGTTAATCAGTGAGAAAATCAAGTAGGTTAGTTGGTGAGTTACTTGGATTGGAATACAAGACTATGAACCAGTGAATAATGGAACAAATGTCACCTAAAAAGTGAGTGTTTTAGTTAGAAAGAAAATAGTTTGAAAGCATTTAATAATTTTAATTGTTAAGGATGAGATGGCATTTTTGTACCATTTTCCTCAGTCACTGTCTCCATTCGTCCTCCACACACAGGAACTGGATCACTGTAAGAAGTGGGCGCTGGTACACGTTTCCAACCGCACATGTTAATGTACAATATTCCTTCCTTTGATCCCTGAAAAAGTAATCAGAGAGAAAGTCCTTTTTAGATTTCTACATCATACTCAGAAATTATTATTTCAAACTAGTTGTACATGCCAGCCATTTTCTGTGCCACCATGGTTCAGTGATGGTATCAGAAGCTAACACCATGGTACTAAATAATTATCATTCATGTAGCTTTTCATGGAACTTAAATGCACTTCCTTCCAGGAATTTCATGCAATTATATTAAAGGGGTCATATGATGCAATTTCATTTTTTCCTTTCTCTTTGGAGTGTTACAAGCTCTTGGTGCATATAGAAGATCTGTAAAGTTGCAAAGACTAAAGTCTCAAATCCAAAGAGATATTCTTTATAAAAGTTAAGAGTCAGCCACACCCCCCTAAAACGGCTCGTTCGAACACGCCCCCACATATCTACCTAACTGTGTGGGAAGATTTGCATAACGCCACACAAATGTTCACGCAAAGAAAGAAGGCATAACTTTTATTCTCACTGTAGTATTGTTGCCGCCGTCGCAATGTTGTGGAGATGCTGTGTGTTTCATTGTGAAAGCGAAACTACTTTGTTTGGTCTTCCAAAAGAGAACGATATCCGCTTCGTCATGCCTGGAGCTGATCCGTGCTGGTCGCTGAGGAAATACATCAACTTAGTGCTGTGGATCGCCGGAGCGGCTTTCACCGTTTTCACCGCTCCTTCATCGGATCCGCCGGGACCGCCGTTCTCGACCCCGCCGCCTCAGCTCACTCTAGCCCGGCCTCAGCTCACGCTA
>NW_015654497.1:235493-236523 GCF_001515625.1 Sinocyclocheilus rhinocerous
ACGCTTGAGGTATTCGTCCAATCACTAGGCACTGTATAGTTGGCCAATCAAGCACACCTCGCTTTTTTCAGACCGATGAGCTTTGTAAAAATCGACGCGTTTCAGAAGGCGGGGCATAGAGGAGAAACAATAATGTACAGTATGTGGAAAATAATGTTTTTTTTTTTACTTTAAACCGCATAAACACATTTCATTACACCAAATACACAAAATAATGTTCTTTTTAGCAGCATCATATGACCCCTTTAAGGAACATGAGATGATGCATACATTTAATAACGTTAGGGAAAACTGGCCTTTATATAGCTAAAAAAATAATTTTTAGTATGCAGTAGTAATTTCCTAACAACAAAATTGAGGCCACTGGCAATGCTGAGTGGCTAGTAATTTTGGAAAACCACTAGCCACAGTGGCTGGTGACCAAAAAAGTTAATGTCAAGCCCTGAACATGGTATTACCATGGTACCGTGACAAAAAAAGCTAGCGATCAAATCAAATAATAAGGCCTCTAAACTGCTCTCATACAGCTACAATGGTATATTTGTTTGTTTGGCTCTGTAAAATAGGCTAAATCATAACAGACTTGGTAAAGTTTAAAGGTGTAGTTTACTTTACCAGCAGAGCAGTGCGGATGCAGGCGTGCGGCTGCGGCGGTGAGTGAAACTCCGCTCCTTCCCGTAACTGGCGTTCAATGAAGGTCCTGTACTCCTCCGGGTTATTCTGAGACATGTCATCTAACATCGACCAAAACTGATTGACCTGCTGCAGAGCTGCCTTATTATCATAGCCAGGGATTTCCATGCTCAAAATGTACCGAAACTAGTCTAACAACTAAACAAAATGCTAGTTAAATATCCTTCCAAAAGAAGTGTAACAAGTTAACGTTACTCGCGCTGACTGACTGAAGGCTAAAACTAATATGAAAACAGTTTGGAGTTAGACGGATTTTTACCAGATAACGTACAATATTTAGTAACAAATGCTTGGTATATTGGTGCAAAAAAAAAAAAAAAAAAAAAAAGTCTTGCAT
>NW_015654497.1:237018-241050 GCF_001515625.1 Sinocyclocheilus rhinocerous
ACGCTTGAGGTATTCGTCCAATCACTAGGCACTGTATAGTTGGCCAATCAAGCACACCTCGCTTTTTTCAGACCGATGAGCTTTGTAAAAATCGACGCGTTTCAGAAGGCGGGGCATAGAGGAGAAACAATAATGTACAGTATGTGGAAAATAATGTTTTTTTTTTTACTTTAAACCGCATAAACACATTTCATTACACCAAATACACAAAATAATGTTCTTTTTAGCAGCATCATATGACCCCTTTAAGGAACATGAGATGATGCATACATTTAATAACGTTAGGGAAAACTGGCCTTTATATAGCTAAAAAAATAATTTTTAGTATGCAGTAGTAATTTCCTAACAACAAAATTGAGGCCACTGGCAATGCTGAGTGGCTAGTAATTTTGGAAAACCACTAGCCACAGTGGCTGGTGACCAAAAAAGTTAATGTCAAGCCCTGAACATGGTATTACCATGGTACCGTGACAAAAAAAGCTAGCGATCAAATCAAATAATAAGGCCTCTAAACTGCTCTCATACAGCTACAATGGTATATTTGTTTGTTTGGCTCTGTAAAATAGGCTAAATCATAACAGACTTGGTAAAGTTTAAAGGTGTAGTTTACTTTACCAGCAGAGCAGTGCGGATGCAGGCGTGCGGCTGCGGCGGTGAGTGAAACTCCGCTCCTTCCCGTAACTGGCGTTCAATGAAGGTCCTGTACTCCTCCGGGTTATTCTGAGACATGTCATCTAACATCGACCAAAACTGATTGACCTGCTGCAGAGCTGCCTTATTATCATAGCCAGGGATTTCCATGCTCAAAATGTACCGAAACTAGTCTAACAACTAAACAAAATGCTAGTTAAATATCCTTCCAAAAGAAGTGTAACAAGTTAACGTTACTCGCGCTGACTGACTGAAGGCTAAAACTAATATGAAAACAGTTTGGAGTTAGACGGATTTTTACCAGATAACGTACAATATTTAGTAACAAATGCTTGGTATATTGGTGCAAAAAAAAAAAAAAAAAAACAGTCTTGCATGACAATGTTTTGTAAAAGAGCAAGATAAATGATCAATCCAGGACAGGTTTTTCGCCCTCCCTTAACTCATTGAAGGTTACCATAGAAACTAATCTAACACATGCACTGTTCCTTGTCTTCCGATAGATGGCGCTGTTTACTCAAAATAACCGTTTCCATTCAGGGTTGCAAAGGGCATCGGAACGCCGGATCCTCCGAATTAAATGTTTTTTTGTGTTACTGAAGACGTTTATAAACTCTAAAAAACGATTTTAGATACAATACAATTGTTTGGTGATTCATCTAATGATTTATTAAATCGTATCGCGTAATCACAAGCGACTATGATTGGACCAGGCTTATCAGCGCTGAGAAAAGTAACAGTTTGTACGCGATAGCAGCGGACACTGGCATTCAAGTTGATTAAATACGAGCCAGACTTTCTTGATTAAAGCGGTGTTTAGAACTTGTAAATTCACGTTAATTAAATACTCTTTAGGCTTTCCAGACAGTCACAAAAACAAAAAACTGTGCAAAAGTACAATAACAATAACGACATCTGGGGCCAGTTGCATAAACATAGCCACTATTTTTTTTTAAATGTGGCTTAAGAGCTAGTTTGACCAACTAGCAGTTAGCCAAGAGATAATCAGTCTCACTTTTCTGATTAAAATTGGGCCAATCTACATTTTTGTAATTGAATTTAATGACCAGTATAGAAGAAAACAAATTAGATGGCTAACTTTTTTTAAGAGTAGTCTAAGCAGTTTATTCAACCGGCATCTGATCTGACAACTGAAGCTTGTTTTCTTTTTTAGGATGGAGTGTCTGTGGGATTTTTAAAATGAAAATAAAAAGAACAGCTCACATTTTTGTTAAACATTTATTTTAAAACCACAAAGTAACACAACATACAGCAAACATGTAATGTACAAACATCTAAATGTAATCATTACATTTCTTTGTAAATGTTTCAGGCTTTATATAATAAAACATAATAAGTAAAATAAAAGGCCACGATTTAAAAATGGTCAGGATATTCTTCTCTTCTCTTCTACTATCAAACGTGATTCTTTAGTAGCTCTAGGACAGGAATCAAGATGTAAGAGCACAGAGTATATCAATTAACAGCTTAAGTTTATATTTCAAGGGTCATTGATGCCTGTCTCTTCATTCATTCATACTTACCTCTATAATCTCATATATCCACCCTAAAAACTCAGCCACTTTGGTATAAACTCCTGGATGGTTTGGCTCAGCACAGCCTGTTCCCCAGCTAACAACACCAACCAGCCTCCAGACATTCTCATCCTGGCAAACCAGAGGACCTCCACTGTCCCCCTAAGAAAATGTGGTGTCATTACTACATCTTCTCACAAATGTATTAGATAAATCTAATATAATTTTGAAAAACATTTTGAGCAGAATGAAGCTCACCTGACATGCATCTACTTTTCCTTCTGTATATCCAGCACAGAGCATTCGAGGGGTGATCTCTCCATTGTACATGCAAGAGCTATTGCATTTCTTTGTGCTTATTAAAGGTACAGGTGCCTCTTTGAGAACCTCTGGTATATGAACTTAAAAAAAAGATTGGATAATTTACATACAGTACAATGTCTAAATCATAAAAATAATTTAAATAATATGTATTTATTTTAATATACATGCATTTAAATATGCATTTGTAGAAAAACAGTACCATCATCTGGCTGTGTATATCCCCAACCAGAGATCCAGCACTGGGTTCCTCCTGGTAGATCATAATCATACTTAGGTAGACACACAGGTCTGATGGTGTCTGGGTGTGTAAAGAACGTTTAAAACCTGAAATAACTAGTAGATATTATGAAATACATGGCACACACAGTGACACATTTACTGAATATTGTTCACCTGAGAAATTCAAAAGAGTTCTTAATTTCACCAAAGCGATATCATTGTCATGCATCCTGTGGTTGTAATTCTTGTTGTAGATGATCCTCTCCACAGCTAAGCCTTGGTATTGAGCCAATTTAGCTGAATTGCTGGTTACAATACCAGCGTAAACCACCCAACTGGACACTTGAGGTAGCCTGTAGCTTCAATAAGCAAGCAAATCAGATGATATGCACACTTAATTGGCTTATAATAAATCCTTTGCAGAACCCAATGTGAAAATGAAACTTTAGGTGGCATTATGTTTCATGTTACAGTGCCTGTCATCTGGTTAATCCTGTATCTTTCTAACACCACATACCAACACGCACCACATTCCAACACTATTGTCAACTACTACATAGTTACAGTGGGTGAGTCTCACAAAAACATGTCCTTTTAGGGTTAAAGAAATAGTTCACCCCAAAATAAAAATTGGCTGAAAATATACTCACCCTCAGGCCATCCAAGATGTAGATGAGTTTGTTTCTTCTTTGGAATGATTTTGGGGAAATTTAGTTGCAGTGAATGGGTGCCGTCAGAATGAGAGTCCAAACAGCTGATAAAAAAAAAAACATCACAATCATCCAGTAATTCACATGACTCCAGTCCATCAATTAATGTCTTGTGAAGTGAAAAGCTGCATGTTTTTAATACTCAAAACATCAAGATGTTTTTTTATTATTATTATTATTTCAAACTGTTGCTTCAGACTAAAATACGAGTCCTCTATTCATAATATTGCTTTCTCCAATGAAAAAATCATTACGTGGAGAGAAAAATATGTACAAATCAAGCAGCATTTACAAGTGAAAACAGTCCAAAGCAGTACTAAACAAATTTGTTATGATGTGAGAGGACAACAGGGGACGGACTTTTTAACTGGACGAAGTGTCATTATGGATTATGGACTCATATTTTGGCTGGAAGTGACAGTTTAAAGTTCAAACGCCTTTATGATGGATTTGTTTCTTATAAACATGCAAATTTTCACTTTAATTGATGTCAGACGTTAATTGATGGACTGGAGTCATGTGAATTACTTGTGGATTATTGTGATGTTTTTATCAGCTGTTTGGACTCTCATTCTGACGGCACCCATTCACTG
>NW_015654497.1:242189-254087 GCF_001515625.1 Sinocyclocheilus rhinocerous
CATCCAAGATGTAGATGAGTTTGTTTCTTCTTTGGAATGATTTTGGGGAAATTTAGTTGCAGTGAATGGGTGCCGTCAGAATGAGAGTCCAAACAGCTGATAAAAAAAAAAACATCACAATCATCCAGTAATTCACATGACTCCAGTCCATCAATTAATGTCTTGTGAAGTGAAAAGCTGCATGTTTTTAATACTCAAAACATCAAGATGTTTTTTTATTATTATTATTATTTCAAACTGTTGCTTCAGACTAAAATACGAGTCCTCTATTCATAATATTGCTTTCTCCAATGAAAAAATCATTACGTGGAGAGAAAAATATGTACAAATCAAGCAGCATTTACAAGTGAAAACAGTCCAAAGCAGTACTAAACAAATTTGTTATGATGTGAGAGGACAACAGGGGACGGACTTTTTAACTGGACGAAGTGTCATTATGGATTATGGACTCATATTTTGGCTGGAAGTGACAGTTTAAAGTTCAAACGCCTTTATGATGGATTTGTTTCTTATAAACATGCAAATTTTCACTTTAATTGATGTCAGACGTTAATTGATGGACTGGAGTCATGTGAATTACTTGTGGATTATTGTGATGTTTTTATCAGCTGTTTGGACTCGCATTCTGACGGCACCCATTCACTGCAGAGGATCCATGGTGAGCAAGTGATATAACGCTAAATTTCCCCAAACATCTTCTACATCTTGGATGGGTGAGTATATTTTCAGCAAATTTTCATTGTTTGGGTAAACTATTCCTTTAAACCATAATTAACCCCAATATTATAACCCGTCTCTTATTTTGTTTTTCTTTGGGTTTCTGACAAGTCTGGTGAGATTCACCCAAAGTCATAGTTATTGTAAATGAAGAATCTTACTTGTGGACACAGTGAGCAGCTGTAACTATCCATTGGTTGGTGATGACAGATCCTCCACAGATGTGGCGGTTACTGTAGTAGAGACTCACTTGCCAGGGCCATCTGCCAAGAGTGGCTTCCACTCCTCCAACAATCCTAGGTAACTTTGCTCTGGTACCGCACTCTACAATGAAGCAAATAATCACACTCAGCCACAGATAGACAGTGTATATGGATAGTATGTATTATTTCAGACTAATATATTAAGACGCACCAAAACATTTCAGTGCTATCACCTTTCCTGTACTACAGCTTACCCTGCAAAAAAAAAAAGAAAAAGAAAAAGTGTGACAGTTGTTGTTCTGGAAATTCAGAATTTGTATTTTTCTCGACTACCTGAAACGCCATAAACTCTCCAAATTGCTTTGGTGTTCTGAGGTGATTTGGACAAATCCGTCTGTATAGTTCGGCCCAATATCAGTCAGATTCACCCCTTTGTGCTTTGACAATCTGAAAGGAGAGATTATTTGACAACACTTGCTTTAGTTCATCTAAAAATTACAATTTTAACAACTCATTCAGTTAATTAACTTTTTCTCATTTCATTCCAAACAGAATTTCTCACTGTTCACTGTAGCCGTCAGATCACGCACTACTTTATGACACTTTCATTGTGCTTTTTCATCCTTTTTGGAGCTTGACAGCACTTTTCACTTTCATTTTAGGGAAAAGGCTGATTTTGGAAACAGCTCCATGATTCTGCAAAAAATCTCAACAGTAGAAGCCATGCAAGTTTGAAGTTACATGAAGGAGAGTAAATGATGACAGCATTTTTATTTGTGAGTGAACTATCCCTTTAATATCCCTTGAAATGTCTGTATGCTGCAAACGTCATGTTTTGAATTAGAAGGGAACATGACTTTAAAATACATTTCAATACTGCTGTCACTCTATGAATGGTTGACCTACAGAAAACAGCCACAGCTGGTAGTCAAGTGAAAGGTGCTGAGAGCAGCAAGTGTGTGTGTGTGTGATCCAGCTGTCAGCATGCTCACCTCAGATAGCCCAGTTGTCGACATACAAGCGTTCCCAGAGAGGAGTTCCACCTCTCGTAACATACGGGCAGCCACATCTGTAGCTTCTCCAGCTGGATCTCCAGAAGAGAGTTCTCAGCACTGATCCTGTAAAACACTGAGCCCCATTCAGTCAAAATCCCTCCTAAAACAACATACTGTAGCACAGTGAATGGGGCTGCTGTTAGGGGATATGATATTTAAACTGAATTTGTTTAGAGGATATATTAAGAAATCAAAGTATTTGTTGATGTGTTGAAATTGCAGGTTTAATCTGTTCATTTACATGAACCATCCAAATGAACAGATTCACTACACTGAATCAGACTTTCCAATGCTCGCCACACAAGTAACCATTTAAGATAAACCAATTCACTAGGATTAATCAGACTTTTCAAGGCTTTTATATGAAGGGGAGGACAATTAAAGATTAACAATTCACTAGAATGAATAAGACTTTCCATTGCTTAATATGAGAGAAATTACTGTTTAGGTGTGTGTGTTTGATTATCCCATTTGCTCAGACATTAAAAACAGCAGTATGTATTCGAAAAGCTGCTTTAAAAGTTACGCTATTGGGCCACTACGTTGAAAACAATTGAACTATTTTCACACTACTCAAAAAATGTGCTCAAGATAGTACTAATGTTATAGAGTTACTTGGTTTTAGTTAGTTACAATGCCAGCTGCATAGTCCACTTAATTTTTACTTCCTCTCCCTTTAGTTTGCTTCTCTTGTTAATGTGTTTGTTACAGCTTTCGCTGGTCATTGTTTGTCACTTTGTTTATAGTGCCAGTGAGTTTGGATGAATGTCCACTGTGCTGTTTACCTGCTGGGTCACTGTTGTTTTTGCAAAATGTGCAAATAAAGGGACCTTTATTACCTTTCCTGGTGTCCTTCACAGAGGTGTCCTCGGTTACATTGCAGAAGGATGTGTCTTTGGTGTCTCCTAAACTCACAGGGCTCTGAGCTGAGTTTGGCCTTAAGAGAATTTTCACTGGAAAAACATTAAAGACGTTAAATGCAGAAATATTTCATTTGAGTGCTACTGTGTCTATACATTATAAGTGCACGAATTTCACCAAAGCTTTTGAATTATTTAACTTCTTACCTATGAACCAAACTCCAATGACAACACCTCCCAGCAGACAGAGTACACACAGAGCTGCAAACACTCTCACCAGTTTATGGGCCGACACTTTGCCAGACACTTTATTAAATAATAATAGTTGTTCAAGAAATATCAAAAAAAAAAAAAAAAGGGGGAAAGAAAAATAATCTCCCCATATGCACATAGTCGTTAAAGACACCTAATATGAAGTGGGATTGATGATGATGATTGAAAGAGTATTACTTAGAAAGAATAAATAATTACTAAAAATGATACTGAAATAATCTATATCTAATATAATATAATGTTATATAATATAAAACTGTATGAAATAGAATCAAAATGTAAAAAAAAAAACTTTTTTATTGATCTTTGCAAATGCTTTTAAAGGAACAGATGTCTGCTTAGCTGTGTGTTAGTAAATGACTTGCCTGGATGGAGAAACTGTAGCTCTCTGATCCAGGTGGGATTATTCTGGCCCGTCTCAATCCTGTCCACCTGCAGATGCTCTGGATGGAAAGACTGTCTGACCACAGGATTCTCAATCACTGCCACAGCATCTCTGCTAAGACTCTGTAATAGAACCACTGATATGATCAATCTCAGTGTCATATTGCATATCAAAATAATGTGTCCTATTCTGTTCACATTGTATACTAATGAGTGCTCAAGTGGTGATAACCCTAATAACTTCATAGTGAAATTCTCAGACAACACTGCTGTATTGAGCCTTCTGTTTGAACATATTGATCCGTCAGTCTATTTTTCAGAGGTATCAAGGTTTGTAGAATGGTGTGATCTAAACCAATTAGTTTAAATACAAAAAAGACTGAAGATATTATTTTGACCCCAGCTCAGTAGGAGATTGCACTCCATCACGGCATGGTTTGGTAACCTTATAGTTCTAAGCTTGCGCATTCGGTAAAAATTGCAATATGGAAGATAGGGAAAAGAGAATATCACAAGAGAATATCACCTAGAGTTGTTATATGAACAATCGGTTGTGAGGGAAGCATATAAAGTTTTAGCTGACCCACTGCACATATTGCATACAGAGTATGAATTGTTGCCCTCTGGAAGACATTACAGAGTACCAGTGTGAAGGCTCAATTGTTTTAAAATATTTTATACCTACCTCAATTAAAATGTTAAACCATAATTTAACATGTTTGTGTGTGTGTGTCGTTGTTGTTGTATTTCTTGTACTTACTGTATTATTATTATTATTATAAATGTCAATGTAAACGCACCTTGAGTCCCTATGGGGACAATAAAGTGTCTTTCTTTCTTTCATTCATACAATAAGCCATGATAAAAGAGATCTGGTTTAATGTACTGATGTCAGTAAATTAACTAATATTGACCTTTGCGTTCACAATAAGGTTCCTACTTGTGCTGAGTTTAAATATAATGAACATATTGACTTTGTCAAAATTTGTACGGCAAATAAAAAAAATGCAATACATCTTTTGTCTCCATTTGTTTTTTTAATTATGGATATATATTTGTGACAAATCGTAGGCTGTTGTAGGTCATGTGAAAGATTTTTTTTGTTTAAATAGGTTTATATTTGAATATGCCTATTACATACACTATTTCAGAAAATAGCACACCGTTTTAATTATGAGCTATCAAGGAGCACTCAGAGCACAACACCGGTAAATGTGTTTTGTTGTAACTACTCTTTTGCTACTCTAGTGATCTTCTATGCAGTAGTATTATAAAGTTATTGCTATTTCAGGTAACACTGTATATATAAAAAATAACTTAGAACAATAGCAATGTGATGATAATCAATGTGATAAGCTGGCTTTAGAAATGCCACTTCCTTTATTTATTTATTAAATATGTATACAATATTTTTCCTTGATAAACAATCAAATAATAAACTAAATTAAATTTATTGATTAATTGACACTAAAGATCTGAAATTATCACGTAAACAATAGAATATATATTTTTTAACATACTTATTTCTACAGGTTACAAACCGGTTCTTGTTTGAAAACACATTTTAGGAAGGCTCACCAGCAAATAGAATCATTCTAGCAGAAAATACTCATATAGACTGAAAATATAACACAGACATTATCGCAGTCTTGCAAAATATAGCACATACTGCTGAAAAAAGCATATTATTAGATATGTTTCTGTATTTGAACATGCTGGGAGTAACTCACCATGTTTTGGTTGTTTGGATCCAGGTGTTTCCTGGTGGGATCTGCTCGGACTGCTCTCTCATCCACTCACCTCCATTACAGCAGAGATGCTGCACACCAGCAGCTGTCTGACCACTGAGCAGAATGCAACTCTGGATTTTCGCTCCACAAAGAGACAATGAGGTCAGCAGTGGAGCAAAGAATGAGCCCGTTGTTTTACCAAGGGGGTCATGGGGCCTATCCTGACTGCCTGAACCAGCCCTTTGTAAGGCCAAAGATATCCACCTGTTACTGATAGGATACAGACTGATTAGCACCACTTTTTACCTGTGCCAGCAGAAGTGTGTCATGGAGCTTACCTGACAGTTCACAGCTTCTGGGAAAGGGTTGTAATTACAATATGTTGAAAAGTCTCATATCAGGATATAAGAATTTCTAAACAGACAGATGGAGAGCAAGTGTGCTACAGAATTTCAGTATTTCTTTTTGTATGGTGTTACATGTTGCAGCGAGAGCTGATTTATTTTCTCCCTTGCAGTATCAGAGAGAGAGGCAACCACATGGGAATCCATCAGTGATCACAAAAACAAAACTAAACTAAACTTCCATCTCTGAAATATTATGAAAAGCAAAACATATAAGCATCTTAAAACCATTTGATCAAGAAAAGAATAACAGATTAACCCTCAAAATACTTAACCATGAAAAATGTATGAATTAAATTACAAACAATAAGATTATTAATAACTGTATATACAACACTGTAACTGTAACTATTTGTAAATGTTGAAAAGGCTTAGTAATTTTTTTATGGTTTCTATTTTTATTGGTGGACTGCACTGAAAAAAGGGAGACTGGTCACCTGTTAGATTTATGAAATTATATTTAGTATATTTTACTAAAGGGTTTTATGTTCTTAAGTAAAACGTGATAGCATTGTGTAGACTGCACATTATATGCAGAAAGCGTGCACGAACATTTGTTTAAACGTGAATAATCTGTGTTGATGGAACACAATTGTGTAAGTGGCTACCAAAGCAAACAATTTGTGTGCAACCAATGTCCACTATTCAATTGAGTAAATCCAATGAATTATTTTTTTCAGTGTGGGAATTATTGACAGCCGTAACTTTGTCCTGCCTCCAGAGTTTGATGCAACTTGTCATGTTCTGCTTAACCTATTTAACTGGCAGCATTCCTCCAGTTTTCACTGAGATTGCAAGATGGTGGGCTGCTCTAAGGTGACTGAAACCCTGCAACAGGAGGTTGTCCAGATGAAGGCCAAAGGGATGACCCTTTCAGCCACTTCAAGAGAAGCTGGTCATTCCAAATCTGTGATTTCTAGAATATTGCAGCAATGACACTAATTCATTCAAGTCCCCCAAAACGGCTGGTTGTCCACGTAAGACAAATGCACAAGAAGACAGGATAATGTGGAGACTCTCATTGGGGAATCGGTTCAACACTGCAGCTGGAATTGCTTGCCAGTTCATCGATGAACAGGTTATGGATCTGTCTCGGCACACAGATTAAGAGAAATCGGACTGAAAGCGCACTCTGCAGTGATGAAGCCTCTCATTAGCAGAAAGCATCAAAAGGCTAGGCTCACGTTTGCTGAGGAGCATGTTGTGTGGAGAGAGGAGAACTGATCCAAAGTTCACTTTAGTGATATGAGAGCAAGTTTAATTTATTTGGGTCCGATAGGAAACATTATGTTCGGCATCAAACTGGGGAAAGATTGAACCCCAAGTGCATAAAGAAGTCAGTGAAAGGTGGCAGGGGAAGTGTCATGGTTTGGGGGATGTTTTCTGCAGCAGGAGTTGGGCCTCTTATACAGCGCAAATGTTTATCAGAACCTCCTTCAGCAACATGCGGTACCTTCTCTGCAAGCATCTCCAGCCTGAAATTTTCATGCAAAACAATGTCCCTGTCACACTGCAAAATGGATAAAGAAGTTCCTTGAGAGTCCTGATCTAAACCCGACTGAAAATCTCTGGAATATCCTTGGCAGCAAAGTTATGGCTAAGAAACCCACTACAGTTCCAAAATATGGAAGAGACAGGAAGAATGGTGGACCAAGATCACACCAGCGCAGTGTGAGAAACTAGTGATGTCTTGTGGCCGCAGATGTGATGAAATCATTCAAAACAAGGGCCTCTACACTTCCTGTATTTTTGACAGCTTTAACTCTCCCAAATGTTAGTTGTAATCTTCTTTCATGCTACAGTGGTTGCAGTTCTCTAATTTTGATCACTGTGTTTTCCACAAAATAAAGTTTTTTTTTAAATGCCTTGATTATTTTGTAAAACATGTTAGAAGAACCGTGGTATACCCACAGCTAATATTCCTTCAAATTTTGAGCGATAAAGATGAACAATATTTCAGAAAAAAATCAAGTATTTATATTTGTTCTCTAATTTTGATCTCTATATACTGTATATATAGACACTTGTAACTGTATAAGGACTATAAATATTGTACATTCATTCAATCATTGTACATTAAATTACTTTCTCATATCCAATTTACTGTAAGGAGAAAGCTGTAATTTACTGGTTGGTTTACTGGTTTCAACTGTGAGAACATTGAACTACTTGTTTGAGCAGCCCAACCAGCCTGAAACAACAACACTGACACAAGACTCAACTGACTCAAGACTGAGGAAATGTTCAAGAGAACGGTCTGAAAACATTATTTGTGCAATTATAGGCAAAGAAATTGAATCAGAATAAAATTTAAACTCAAAAGTCTTCTTTTATATATATATATTTTCGTGCCAGCTGTTAAATAGTACAAATAGGCTACTCAGATCAGAACTGCATAGTGGAAAATTTTTAAAAGAAAATTAACTTTTTTCCATCACCACCACATTTTCCAGGAGAAAATAGCCTACAACCACATCCAGATGCATCTTGTGATCTCCATGGCTCTCGCACTCATCAATTCTGATATTGCCTATTTTTTCTTTTTTTAATGGGCTGATTCCGATACCGACTGCTGATTTCGCAGATGAATTCGCGAGAGAGCAGAATTCAGTCAGCGAATGCGCCCACTTGACAAAACTCCAGCATTTCAGCATTGACTAATCTGGACGCCTCTGACTGGCCATTGCACTCAAGCTCAACAGACTCGTGTGTGATTGGTTATATTGCGCAACACAAAACGGCCCAAACATGAGCAGATATAAATATAGATTTATTCGCTATAGGGGCATTCTTTATTCTTTTTTTTTCATATTCTTTATTCTTTTTTTTTTTTTTTTTGGTGCAATACCATTCCAAATTCAATTCAATTCAAATTTTTTTTGGATCTGTATCTGAACTTGTATCTGAACTGTAAATATTTTTTACAGTAATTTTATGGTGTAATATTACCATAGGATTTAAAAAATTCTGAAGATATCCTGATTTTATAATAAATTTATTATTGTTTAATCACAGTATTTCTGTCACGATCACCAGCTGGAGTGCCCTTGATAACCACCAGAGGGCACTCCATCCCATACCTCTGTCAGTCAGTCTTGGACTTCATTTCCCATAATCCTTTGCCCGGACTCATTAGAACTTATTGGCCCTGTTCCAAATGGAACACTTCATGTGCAGTTTCGGTCTTGCGGATTTACAATGGCCGCCGCGTGCGCGTGTCCGTTAAGTCCACGAGAACGTAGGGTGTCCCCTTCGTCATTTTATTGTTCAAAAGGGTGCTTGCGAGCGCCCCTTTTGCGGCCGTTATGTGCCCTCGATCATGCCACCAGTGCGGGCTCGGCAGAAGTGCGGCTCGAGGGTGCATAATGGCCACAAAGGGGGCGCTCGCGAGCACCCTTCTGAATGCTAAAATGACGAATGGACGACAGTCAAGATGATAAAACTCTCTCCAAGATGATTCACTGTTCCTATTATTATACACTTGATCTGTAGATAAAGATCAGTGGTTTTGCATAAAAGGACTTTTTTCACTAAATAATGTTTTTTCCACTAAATATTTAGATTTTATAAAATTATTGTGCATTTTTCTAGAGTAACTTTTGCTACTGAATTATCCACTAACCTAGTTTATAGGTGTATTTTTTTTATCATATTATGATTATATATTTATTAATTTGTTGTTTTTCTTTACAATGAAGTTGTCTATATGTGGTAGATTGTGTTTACCACACAAAAGAGTGATGATCAGGTCAACACATTGAGGTATAGTAATTGTACACTGATTAAAAAAAAAAACTGCTGGTATCGGATCGGTATCGGCATCGGCAGATACTCAGAATTTCTGGTATCGGATTGGGATCGGTTCTAAAAAAGTGGTATCGATCCAGCCCTAGTATCGATATTGTTAAAATTGTAAAAAAAAAAAAAAAAACAGTATCGCATCGACTGAAAATAATTTTGGTATCGTCCATCCCTACTATGCACTAAGAATGTATAAAAATACATAATTACAACTTAATATAACACATGCTATTTGATGATAAACACAAATACTAACATTTATAAAACAACAAAAGTACAAATTTGAGTACAAACACAGAATAAAATTCACATTATTAACAGTATCACAGTGAAACAAAATTTTTAGATTTTCTGAAGGAAATGGAAGTGGTTGCCAGGGCATGGTTATGCAGTTGTTAAGGTGTTCTGAGTGGGTTTACATGCATTGCTGTGTTGTTGCTATGGTTTAGGGTGGTTGCATAAAGACCAGAGTGAAAAGAGCCCTGCACCCCCAATCTTTCTGATTTTTGGTCTCTGCATAGTTTGCTGTATATGTAATGTTTTGTTGTATTGTGGATCAAAATGTATTTGTAGTAGAACACTGTTAATATTTCTAAGGCTTCACTTTTCACTGCCCTTCTGTAATATCCTTTTGTTATGCGCACATCATAGACACACCTAGACAAAACCAAAACTAGACCTTGGCCACATTGGTAACCAAGCGCAAGCACATCAGAACACACACACACACACACACACACACACGCACACACACACACACACACACACACATATGCACATCTTACATATCTGAGTTCTTTGATTGGATATCCAGGACATTGTGTATGCTATTTTAAGAATCTTTGGTATAAATATGACCCATCTTACTTAATGAAGTTCAGAATGTTATGGTAGTACACTGGATCTGTGCCTGCTTGTTCATTCTCCCAGAATTCTGCTTTGCTGCTGCTACACACCACAGGGGTTGGTTCACCTGTTTCCAATTAATGATTGATAGCATAAAGGCTACAGATAGTCACCAAAAATTTAATCTAACAGACACTCTCACTGAATAGTTGAGAGCGGTTCTTGAATTAAAGGGACAGTTCACCCACAAATTGTTATTATTTACTCATGCTGTTCCCAACATGTGTGTGTACATGTATCTATATATCATACACTATATATCCAGACTCTCAGTTAGGTTGTCATCGATACAATCAGCTGTGCCATTATTTATCAAATTTACCTGTACTTTTGATACTTAAGTAGTTTTAATATCAGTTACTTAAATACTTTTACTTAAGTATTTTTCTTATGAGCAGCTTTAACTTTTATTTGAGTCAATTTCCATAAAGGTATTTGTACTTTTACTGAAGTATGAAGATTGGATATTTTATGCAACACGTTTCCATGTTTTTGAGGAGGCACTCCCTTCCTTGCCTCCTCAGAGAATGTGCCCCGATTAAGTGAGCTGATATTCTACATTCCACTCAAAACACACAACATACATGCTAACAATGAACACCCACACCTACCATGTTTTTATAATGTATGGGAAACAGTGATCAGCATGGTTAACAATGTCATCCTCGCCCTGTACCAAACCTTGCATTAGACATTAGACAAATAGTATGCAATCTTAACACATTAAAGGGGTCCTATTATGCTCTTTTACAAAGTCTTGATTTTGTTTTGGGGGTGTACTAGAACAGGGTCTCATACTAGGTTGTTCGAAAAACACATTATTTTTCACATATTTTACATTATTACAACACCTCTCTCCCCAGTCTGGCATGAACGGCTCGAATAGTTCCTGTATCAAATGAAGGCCCGCCTTCTGAAATACGAAATGTGCTGTGATTGGTTAGCTGGGCCAGTGTGTGTTGTGATTGGCACCACTCGGCGCCTTGGTCGGGAAATTTCAGGTCCCTTACCATAGCCGCCTGCGAGCTTCAGAGTAAATATTGCATCAAATCAATTTGAGCGCCATTTAAACCCGGATGATTGTAACCACTCTAAAGCCCTATTCGCACGGGATTAGTATTACCTGGTGACCTCCAGTCATTTGTATATGCTCAAACAGCAACATTACAGACTAACTAAAGTTGAAAAAGTGAAAAAGCATAATAGGACCCCTTTAAAGAATACATGGTAAAACTTTAGATTAGGGAACATATATTCACTATTAAATATATAGTTTAGTCTTGAAACTCTAGATGGCGCAGGCTGATGTTTTGTTAATGTAACATGATATTCAGAGAGTTAAACGACTTGGCACAAGCTGATTGGTTCATGCTGCATATGCAGCCAATGAGCTTACTGCCTTGCATTTATATGGCTGGCTAGCATTCACTAGAGATTCCTGCAACGCACTTTCAGAGTTTCTCTGAAACCCTCCACCTTCCCCAGCTCCACCTGTATAGATCTGCTACGGGGTTATTTTATATGCTATTTGTGCAGCAGCAGCATGTCTTAAATACTCACGGCAC